>NC_052485.1:19764594-19810985 GCF_009730915.1 Dioscorea cayenensis subsp. rotundata | reverse complement strand
GTATTTGCATTATATATATACATTGTTTAACAACTTTTTCTATTGAATTGAAACTGCTTTGCATTTATACATTATTTTCTATTGTAGGGACTTATAAATGCTGTGAAGAACCATTTACCAATGATTGAACATGATGTGTGCCGACACATATACACAAGATGGGAAAGAAACATCCAGGAAAGAATTGCGAACTCGCTGGAATGTTGCAAGATCCACAAGTGTTCCCCGTAGATGCGTAATCATTTGCAAAGCATGAAGAATCTCAATGGAGTGTGAGGCAAACACTGAAGAATTGCTTCCAAAATTGACCAATTAAAGGTTGGTGTCTTGCATATTTTGGTGATGTGGTGAAATGTGAGGTCATAGACAATAATATGTGAGACTTTTTAATGGAGTGCTAGTAGAGGCCAGACATAAGCCAATTATCACATTTCTAGAAGACATCGCAAAGGTATGTGATGAGTAGAATAGCTGTGAAGAGAGGATATGTACAGAAGTGGAGATGCAATTTTTGGGGCCCAATATAGTTGAGAAACTAGAGAAGGAAAAAGAAGAGTGGCAAAATGGCAAGTGGCATGGAATGGAGGTGCAAGGCATGAAGTTTATTGGGATAACCTTTGGTTATACATGATAGAGAAGGATATGTTGTCCTATTAGGCAATCATAGCGCTCATGTGGTAATGGGATAAGAGTGGCATCCCATGCCAACATGCTATAGCTTCAATTATATATGAAGGAAGTGATCCTTTCTTGTATGTTGTTGAATGGTATACAAAGGACATCTACCTGAAAGCATATAGTTACCCTGTCAATCCAATTAGAGGAAGGGAATTTTGGCCTATCAGTAGAGAAGGCCCATTGGAGGCACCTATAGCAAAAAGGATGCCAAGAAGACCTATAAGAAGAAGGAGGAGGGAGCCACTAGAAGGTAAAAACAAAAGTCAAACTAAACTTTCAAGAGAAGGCAGGGTGATGAGATGTAAGATTTGTCATATTCAAGGGAATAACAAGATTCGTTGTCCACTAAGAATTAATATTGTAAGTTAAATGATGTTCATGAATTTAAATATATTATATGCTCACACTACTCAAGTGATATTATTAATTTATAATGTTCAGGCTGCATATGATAATTCAGAAGTTGGCATACCAAGCAGAACAGCCTTTCCCAGCACTCTCCGGTTTGCAGAAAAAATCAAAAAAACATGCTACCACATTTGAATCAAGGGATCACTTCGGGGTAAGTTGGACACTAAATTTTGAGCTTTTGGTTATTTGCATGTTGTAAAATTGGTTGTAACATTGAATTGAATTTATTGAACCTTTTTGGTCCATGCACTATTTTTACTTGATTGCATGTGGGTCTAACTGTTCTTACATAGTCTGAAGTTCACAATACTAAAAGAACAGAAGTAAATGCCACTGCCTCTCAAGGAGATAGACTGAATAAAGCAAGATTTGCTATTAGCTCTATTGGATCAGTGAAGATTTTAAAGGTAATGATCAAAGTCATAAGTTTATGGCTATGTATAAAAGTATGCTATTTTAGTAAATTTAAGTGGTTGGGGAAATTTTCTTCACAAAAACTAAAATGTTATCATGATTGTGGCTACAGGGTGCTCACACTGGACATTTAATTATTGGCAGGGAGGTGTCTCACAGCTCTTCATTTATTTCAACTGAGGAATTGTTGGTAAGTTATATATGAGTTTAACCTAGTTTTAGCATTGCACTTATAAATTATTGTTAACAAAATCATTCATTGGTGTGATTGGCAGGAATTAAGGAAAAGGAAGATTGTTGAATTATAGAATAAAAGTGTACAATCTTCGCACAATGAAGAAACAAATCAACAACCCTCATTTGCAGGAAATGAATACCCTCACTTTCCAACACAGCAAAGCAGAATCGAAGCTCCAAATGATGCAAATCCTTAAATATGAATGCAAGGATTCCCTATCAAACTGATGTAATTAATGAAATGTTTTGTGTAGGCTAGGGGCATGAGCCTCAAACTTGATGCTATACAATCTCATGGTTTCTTTTTGTTAATTGTGTATCATCATGTAATCAGAAACCAGTTTGGTTTTTTTTTGTTTACATGGGTGACAGATGATAGATGTGATGAACATGTGGCATTACTAATCAGGTTTATGCAAGTTAAATGATCAATGAGGATGTAACTTTTGGTGTTTATTACAGGATTGTGAAATGCTGCAATTGTTGGCTTTCTTTATTTCAGTAAATTGATTGAACACTATAAATGGATTGAACACTATAAATGGATTGAACACAAGATGTAATCAATTTCTTCCAAAGCTCCTGGAAGGTATTAAATTAAAAAAAAGTGTTACATTCAAATTGACAATTGATGGATTGAACAAAGCTTAAAACAATATTAACAAAGTAAGAAATCAACAGATTTTAGTGTTGCTCCATTGCTTTAGCCATTAAGATCCAACCTTTTGCTGGAATTTAGACTTTTGTTACAATTAAAGGAATAACTGATTATCAAGATAAGATTCTCATACAAACTCAAAAACAAACACAATTTAGTGTTCAGATCAGGAACAAAATTTTGAAATTAGTTCCTCTATCGGTGCTTTGCAAAGATTAGGGCTATTTAACTTCACATGAGTGTTGTTGGTTAGGAGTTCCTGTTGGCACACCCACATCAGACACTGGAGGTCGAGAGGATGATAAAGAGACTAATTTTAGGAGGAAGGGAATGTCGTTGGAGGGAGGAGGGGAACCAATGTTAGAACGAAAAAAAATCCTAACATTTAAGAGATTATTTCAGATCTGAATGAAAGTGAAAGAGGGATCCGGATCCGAGAAAGGGTATTGAAAAGAAAGAATATTTTATCCATATTTTTATTATTTTATTAATATTATATTCATAGAAGCTCTACGTTAGACACAAACAAACGGAGGAGGCAACGCCGTTCTCGGTGTGGACCTGATTGACCCAAAATTTTAAGTAGAGGGACTAAAAAGACAAAATTCAAGTAGAGGGACTAAAAGGGCAGAATGAGAAAAGTAGAGGGACTATTTAGGGTATTTGACCTTTATTTTTCTTGTAAAACCTAGTTGTAAACCTGGCTATATAAAAACCCCTTATGTGTATTCCTTTTTTTAGAAAGGCTAATATGAAATCCCCAGCCTCTGTTTCTCTATCTCTATGCCTCCGTCTCTCTATGTCTTCATGATATCAGAGATAGGTTAATAGATTCTTCTCTTTGCTTGATTGAAGAAATTTTCCCTTTGATTTCTCTTTACTCACGTTTGTTTGATTGGATCCTGTCAATTCAAGGATTTTTTTTTTTTTGATTTTTGTTGGTTTGGGGATTTTGTATTTGTGTCTTTTTCATCATGGCTATTGGTAAGGATGATCTGCTTCAGTCGATTAGTGTTCAGTTGGATGGTAAAAACTACACATATTGGAGTTATGTTATGAAGAATTTTTTGAGTGGAAAATCTATGTGGAGCTATGTTACAGGTGTACAGGTTAAACCTACAGACGACAAGGCAACCAATTATACGGCCTTTGTTGACAACTGGGAGTCTGATAATTCATAGATTATCACGTGGATCAATAATTCTGTTATCCACCCCATTGGTGTTAAATTGGCTAAGTACGAGACAGCAAAAGATGTTTGGGATCATCTGGCTAGATTGTACACACAGCCTAATTTTGCCAAGCAGTATCAGTTAGAGACAGATATTCACGCACTTCAGCAGAATGATATAAGTATCCAAGAGTTCTATTCTGCCATGTCTTATCTCTGGGATCAATTGGATCTCACTGAGTGTACAACGTTGCGAGGATTTGACCCTTATATTGCTCGCAAAGAATAACAACGTCTAGTACAGTTTTCGATGGGCCTTCGGAATGATTTCGAGGGATTGTGTGGGATAATTCTACGTCATTCTCCTTTTACATCTGTTGATTCAATGGCTAATGAACTACTAGCAGAGGAAATTCAGCTCAAGTCTAAGTCAGATAAGGGGTCTGTCACACCTACGACTCCACAACAATCTCCACCTATTAACCAAAACAGATCAGCTACTAAAGTCTCTCAGGATGAATGTGCTTTCTGCAACCAGAAGGGTCATTGGAAGGCTCAGTGTCCAAAACTACTGAGTAAAGGCAAACTTCAACAACAACAACAACGACCACCGTAACAACAATGCTCATCGTAAATTGCTCCATGGACGCATCGTCCACCTCTGTCCAACAATGTAGTTGTTGCCCCCTATTTGGATCCCTATATGTTTGAGTAGTTTCAGCAATTCCTTGCTTCTCAGCCTCATGCCACGTCGCCCTCCTCATAAAAAGGTTTGTCTTTATGTGGTACCTTAGGTATATCCTCTTCCTTATGGATCTTGGATTCATGAGCTTCTCAGCATATGTCTCATGATATTGATTCCTTTGTGTCTGTTAATTCTACCCCATCTTTGTTTGTCATGACTGCCAATGGTACCTCAATGCCATTGGAAAGCGTTGGTTCTGCCCACACATCCCGCTTATCTCTCTCAAATGTATACCATATTCCTAGTCTAACTTTAAATCTCACATTTGTTGGTCAATTATGAGATTCTAGTCTCTCGCTCTTTTTACTTCTACCAATTGTCGTGTTCGGGACCTCGCGCCTCGTGAGGGGTGATTGGGATAGGCCGTAGGGATGGGGACTCTACATATGGATGAGCTCAAGTATCAAATGTTGTCACTGTAGTGTGGATTTATCGCTTTTTTTCGCTTTTGAGTCATTCTGCTCTCCGATTTTTTTATCTTTGGTATTCTCGTTTGGGTCATGTTTCTGTATCTCATTTAAAGTTTTTAGCTTCTACTGGAGCTTTAGGTCATTTGGGCAGTCATGATATTTCTGATTATAGTGGTCGTAAATTGGCTAAATTTTCAGCCTTGCCTTTTTATCACAGTATTTTTCCTCGTTTTGAGAAATTGTATGGTCATTCACTTGATTATTCCTCGTCAGCTGCCTTTTGGTTGTACTTGTTTTGTTCTACGACCGCATGTTGAGTGTAGTAAATTGTCTCCTCAGTCTGCCTTGTGTGTCTTTTTGGGTTATGGTGTTGGTCAAAAGGGATATCATTGTTTTGATCCAGTTAAAAATTGTATGTCTCGCGTCATGTTATGTTTTTAGAGCATATACCCTTCTTTTTTGTTCCTGCTAGTTCACATCATATAACACAATCAGATCTTGTTCGTATTGATCCCTTCGATACCGACCCCACTGAAGCTCTGTCTGATACTTTGGTTTATGAGACATCCACCACTCATATCCCTACTCCTACGACCACCCAGATGCCGGATGAGATTGTGGTTAATCCTCTTCTATATCAGTCCACTTTTATCCGTAAGTCCACTAAACTACCTGCCTTTGAGTATTCATCCTATTCTGCCTCATTTGCTTCTTTTGCTACATTTGTTTATCGTCTTTCCGAGCCTTCGTCCTACAGAGAGAAAGTTCGTGATCCTCTTTGGTAGACTGCTATGGCTGAGGAACTTACCGCTCTATACCAGACTCATACATGGGATTTAGTTCCGCTACCGCCCGGAAAACATGCCATTGGTTCTCGTTGGGTGTACAAGATTAAAACCAAATCCAACGTATCCATTAAAAGGTACAAGGCCCGACTTGTTGCTAAAGGTTACTCCCAAGAGTATGGCATGGACTATGAAGAAACTTTTGCTCCTGTTACCAAAATGATGACTGTTCGTACTCGGATTGTTGTTGCTACCATTTGCCGATGGAGAATATCTCAGATGGAAGTTAAGAATGCTTTCTTGAATGGCGATCTTCATAAAGAAGTTTATATGACGCCTCCTCCTGGTGTTGCACATCAGTTAAGTGAAGTTTGCAAGCTTCGTAAAGCTCTTTACGGTATCAAACAAGCACCACGTGCCTAGTTTGAGAAGTTTTCCACTGTGATCACTTCACTTGGCTTTCTTCCTAGTCACCATGATTTGGCATTATTTGTCAAGTGTACAATGGCAGGTCGTATTCTATTATCCTTGTATGTTGATGACATGATTATTATTGGTGATGATTGTGATGGGGTTAACTCTTTGAAATCTGAATTGGCATGTTGCTTTGCCATGAAAGACCTGGGTATACTACGTTATTTTTTGAGAATTGAGGTTGCCTATTCCTCGAAAGGCTATATTTTATCTCAATCAAAGTATATAGCTGATCTGTTTGAGCGTGCTTGACTCAATGATATCTGGACCGTTGATACTCCCCTTGAAACTAATGCTAGATACTCTCCGTCGGATGGTACTCCTTTGGCATATTCCGCCTTTTATCGTATCTATTGTTGGCAGCTTGGTTTTTCTTACTGTGACTTGCCCTGACATTGCGCATGCTATTCAAGTGGTTAGTCAGTTTGTCACTGCCCCTACTACAGTTCATTGGGTTGCCGTGCTTCGTATTCTCAGGTATCTTCTGGGTACTCAATTTCAGAGCCTCTTGTTTTCTTCGACGTCATCGTTAGAGCTACGTGCTTACTCTGATGCGGATTGGGCTGGTGATCCTACGGATCGCAAGTTGACTGCTGGATTTTGTTTTTTTATCGGTGACTCACTTATTTTGTGGAGGAGCAAGAAACAAGATGTCATCTCTCGATCTTCTACAGAAGCTGAGTATCGTGCCATAGCCTCAACTACTTGTGAAATTGTTTGGCTATGCTGGTTGCTTGCTGATATAGGTATCTCTCTTTGTCACCCTACTCCTCTACATTGTGATAATCAGAGTGCTATTCAAATTGCACGTAATTTAATTTTTCATGAGCGCACCAAGCATATCAAGAATGATTGCCACATCACTCGCCATTATCTACATATTGGCACCATCATATTGCTATTTGTTTCTTCTTCTCTCCAAATTGCTGATATTTTTACAAAAGCACACTCGGCTTCGCGCTTCTGTTTCTTATCTGACAAACTCTCGATGCTTATCGCTGTCAGATCGTGAGTTTGAGGGAGGATATTGGCATATATTATTATGTCATTATATAAGGATATATTAGCATATATTATTATGTTGGTATATAAAGATATTTTAGTCTATTTACTTTTCTTGTGAAACCTAGTTGTAAACCTAGCTATATAAAAACCCTTTATGTGTATTCCCTTTTTTTAGAAAGGCTAATATGAAATCCCTGCCTCTGTTTCTCTGTCTTCATGCCTCCGTCTCTCTATGTCTTCATTTAAAACATGGTTGAAATGTTGAATCTCTCGTTTTTCCTTCCCTAATTAAAATTATTATGATTTATATGTGAATTTTTATTTTAGCGGGTGCTCTAAAGGAGTACAAGTACAGAGGGGGTATCATAAGATTGATAACCAGTGTAATACCACCGCATACCTAGGAAGACGCTTATTCCATTCATTTGGCCTTCCACCCATTATACACCTCAGGTATTATTTCAAAAAACAATTGTTAACAAATTTAAATTGACTCTATTTAAGGATGGTAGTCTATAGTATTGTTAACAACTTAAAATATCAAATTTGTATTTTTATAGGTATATATATTTATAATAAAAAAAATAAAAATTTTAAAACTAACCAATGAGCGGTTATCCATGATTGATGATGTTAGATTTATAAATCTTCAAAATTATTCCAATATTTCAATAAATCAATTAAAATTTATTGTTGGATTTGAGTTTAATTTCTAGTTCAATAGGTATAGGATTATAATAATTTTATTTTAAGTCAAAATTAAAAAATTTAAAATTTAAGCTTTATTTATAGATATTAACAAGAAAATGATAAAGAAAGAATATATACAATTGAAATTGGAAAGAAGGAGAAAAGTAATGCTATTTTGTTTAAGTTGTTTTTTTTAATATTTATAAACCAAAAACTATGAATTGATGCATGCAATTGTCATGTGTGCAAGTTTTAAATGAGTTCCTATATTTATTTTAAAAACAATTAAAGAAAACTGTTAGTTCCGGCGATGTGGTTTGTGGTTTAGTGAACACTCACAACACTCAAAGAAAAACTCACACAAACCAAACAAGAAGGAGACACACAAGTTTGGTAACCCAGTTCGGCTTCCTCTCACCTACGTCTGGGGGGCCAAGCCCGGAGAAAAACAATCCACTAAAAGAGGTGAAAATACATGAGTACAAAACACTTGTCACTCACTCACTCAACAATAATGAACACTACCCTCTCTAGATTGTCTGGTGCTCACACACTCTCCTCCAAGAGTTCCCCAAGAGTCACACCTACAATCTACGAGCAAGGTAACTTATATAGACGCCTCAACGTCCCAAATATAGCACATACCTCTTTTAGAATCTCCGCGGCTACTAATTTAAAAACTCGCCAGAAATTAGTCACTGTAACTCCCCGTTGTAACATAAGTTGCAACATGGCCCCCGATCACCGACTTGACCGAGTTCCGTTACGCTATGGACGACCTCAAGACCCATCAACCTCCCGGTCATGCTTAGTCCGAGTCGATGCACCCAAATCTCCCGATCCCGACCGCCAAGAACTAGCCTACCTCCTCGACTCCTCATCACGCAGCCCCTCGCAAGGGGCGCACGCCCTTGTGCGCCTTCCATGAAACTTGCCAAACTTCTCCCTAAATTTGGTCTTCAAAGATTCTCCAAACTTGATCTTCAATTCACCCAAGTTTGGTCCTCAAATCTTGTCGTTAATAGACTTCAATGATCTCATCAAGGATTCTTCAAATCTATATCTTCATTCACACCATGAATAGATCTTTCTTTAATTAAGCTCCACCATATTTAATCTTCAATCAAATCACCTAAATATGGTCTTGATATGATCTTGTCTTCAAGTTGTAAGGCATTGCCAAAAATAACTCCACCAAGATCTTTAAGATAGCTTCACCATGATCTTCAAGATATTTGGCTCCATGTTAGAGACTTACTAAAAATAGCTCCATCAAGATCTTCAAGATGTTTGCCTTGCACTCCAAGTCTCCTTGCCATGTCACCATGCTTGCCACATCATCAATTATGCTTTGTCACCTTGGTTGCCACGTCACTTGGTCTAGGTGTCAAATCATGCCAATAAACTAGTGCGGTTGCACCAACAATCTCCCCTTTGGCATAATTTGACACAACCGCTTTCGCACCCTAGATCGACTCGTTACTAACTCCTCGCTACAACCTCGACTCGGGACACTGACTTTTACAAAAAAATCATCTAGTTGCTTACAAAAAAATATGATTACACCGCAACTAGTGATGTACAAATTAAGCACAAAAAAATACACCCAATGGTTTGGAACTCGCGGATTAGGCAATTTCTCCCCTTTAGTGTCTCGAATAGATGCCAAAGTCTTCACCGGTTGTTGCAAGTCTTGTTACAACTTCTTCTACAACTCCTCCTATCTTCGTAAATCCTGCTCATCGCCTCCCCTCGTCGTCGAACTCCTTCTTTCTCCGCAAACGACATTAATAAACCAGAGAGTGATGCTGTCGCTTTGCAGTCCCCAATAGGTATTAAATTTGGCAAAGGCCAATTTCACCCCTCAACTTTTCGAATCTTGTAGCATCAAGGGGTTTGGTAAAGATGTCCGCCAATTGCTTTTTCTCGTCAGCAACATAATCAATAACAACCTGCCTTGTTTTTCTACCAAATCTCTGGATAAAGTGGTGTCAAGATCAATATGTTTGGTACGGAATGTTGAACTCGATTCTTGGATATATCAATTGCACTTTTGTTGTCACAAAAATATAGTCAATAACCCTTGTTGTAAGCTCATAGTCTTCAAGCATTTGCTTCATCCACAACAATTGAGTACAACAACTTCCCTCGCAGAATGTATTCAAACTTCGCAGTGGAGAGTGAAATGGAACTTTGCTTCTTACTATACCATGTAACCAAGTTGTTACCAAGATAGAAACATCCTCCTCAAGTGCTTTTTTTCTATCATCAATGTTTCCCTCGCCCTAACTGCATCACTATACCCCTCGCAAGATGTGAGTTGGAGTCTTTTGAATACCAAATTCCATATTCTCGTAGCACTCATGAACATATCTCGATGATACGCTTAACGACTCGTCAAATGAGACTCCTTTGGTGTTGCTTGATATCTTGCACAAACTCCAACACCGAAAGATATGTCCGCCCGCTAGTCGTGGAGATAGAGTAAGCTTCCAATCATGCTTCTATAGAGACTTGGGTCTACATCTTTTCCATGCTCATCTTTTGTCAACTTCTGATTCACATTCATGGGTGTTCTCATATGTCTAGCCTTTTCCAAGCCAAATCTTTTCACCAAATTCTGTGCATACTTGGTTTGAGAAATAAAAATTCCTTCTTTGCATTGTTTGATTTGGAAACCCAAAAAGTAGTTCAGTTCACCTACCATGCTCATCTCAAACTCTTCTTGCATTAGATGAACAAACTCATCCACTTGCCTTTGTGAGGTTGAACCAAATATGATATCATCAACATAAATTTGTGCCACCATAAGATCTGATTTAGACTTCTTTATGAATAAAGTCTTGTCTCGCTCCCCTCTTTGATAGCCCTTTTCAAGTAAGAACTTTTAGAGCCTTTCATACCAAGCCCGAGGAGCTTGCTTCAAGCCATAGAGTGCCTTCTTCAATTTGAATACATGATCTGAATGTTGAGGATCTTCAAAGCCTTTTGGTTGCTCCACAAATACTTCTTCACTTAGAAAACCATTAAGAAAAGCACTCTTGACATCCATTTGATGTAGCTTGAACCCCATACAACATGCTACTGCTAACAATAATCTGATGGATTCCAAGCGTGCAACTCGGTGCAAATGTTTCATCAAAGTCAACTCCTTCAACTTGAGTATATCCTTGAGCCACTAGTCTTGCTTTTATTTCCGGTGATGTTGCCTTTATCATCGGGTCTTGTTCTTGAAAAATCCACTTAGTTCCAATAATATTCACATCTTTTTGGCCTTGGGACCAATGTCCACACTTCATTTCGAACAAACTGATTCAACTCTTCTTGCATTGCGGCCATCCAAAGATTCATCAACTAAAAGCTTCTTTTGATATTCTTTTGGTTCAATAAGAGAGATGTAACATGTGTAGCCGGCCGCTCGATAATCTATCCTTTGAGTGCGTCCGGTTCTTCTTCCTTCACCACATTACCAATCACATTCTCAATAGGATGATTCTTCTTTATTCTTGAGGATGGTTCAAGACTCGCTGTCTTCATTATCTTCTTCATCGCTCATCCGATTCTGAATGACTTTCATCTCGTTGTAACTTCGGGCCATGACATCGCTATAACATGTTGTCTCGTCTCGAAACCCGAAAGCAGTGGTCTCGTTGTTGCAGCTTGGTGTAGTAACCTCGTGTTGCAACATTTTTTTCGGCCTCAGAACTCTTCATCTCGCTAATTCGCTATTCCGAAAGTGATATGCTTGTTTGGCTCACTTGATGTGCCTTGAGTCTCCATATCGTAGAAATCATCAACAGAACATTAATGGTCTCCATCATCTTTTTTTGGTTCTTGAATTGAACACTCGATATGCTCTACTAGTTGTAGAATATCCCCATGAATAATCCTTCATCACTTTTTCTTGTCAAACTTTCCCAAATTTGATCTCTATCATTCGGAAATGTAACATTTGCTTCCAAAGATGTGAAAAGTATTTGAGATTTGGCCTTTTACCTTTCCAAATTTCATATGGTGTCATGTTGGTTGAAGGCCGAATGTACACTCTATTGATGATGTAGCATGCCGTATTGATTGCTTCCGCCCAAAAATCTTGTAGAGAGCTTCTTTGAATTCAACATAACTCTAGCCATTTCTTGAGAGTGCGATTCTTCCTTTCAACCACTCCGCTTTTGTTGAGGAGTTTTTGGTGCCGAAAAATTCATGACTTTAATCCCATGTTTCATCGCTAAATTCAAAGAAATTGAGCATTTTCAAACTCCCTTCCATGATCACTCCCCGATTTTGACAATCTTTCCTATTTGACACCTCTTTCTCATTTTGGAGTTGCAAGCATAACTTCTTGAAGGCTTCATAAGTTTCTGATTTTTTTCTTTCAAGAAGTCCACCCAAGTGTACCTAGAATAGTCATCAACACACACAAATACATATCTTTTAATCCCGACAAGCTTTTCTGCTTTGTGTGGGTCCAATAAGATCCATGTGCAAAAGTTCCAAAGACTCTTGTTGTACTCAATGTCTTGCACAACTTTGTGAGAAGCACGACTTTGTTTTTCCCAGCTTGACAAGGTCCGGATACACCATCTTTTCCTTTTTGTAAGCTTGGGCACCCCTTTAATCAGCTTTTCATTTCAGTAATCTTCATCGGTTCCTGTAATTCGATGTCCAAGCTTCCGATGCCAAATTTCGATGATGTTGCAAGATGTGTTATAACGTACTTCCAGCTTTCTAGCAAATAGCAATTGTCTCAAGATCTTGAACCAGCTTAGGAACACAATGACCCAGACTTTCATCATAGACAACACACATCGTCATGAGTGAATTTTTACCAACATATTTTCGATCACATAGTTGACTTATACTTAGAAGATTTGCTTTCAAACTCTTCTACATGCGAATATTTTTTTCAATTTTTGGATACCCGTGAATCATCAATGTTCCTTTTCCAACTACTTGACCTTTTCCGACCATCTCCAAAAAGTCACATGCCCGCTTTGGACATTCTTTGTAATTCATCAAAAACCTTTGTTGCCTCATCATATGTCGTGGAACAACCACCGCTAAAATACCAGCTTGTCTTCCGAGGATCTTTTTGATGAAGAGTACCCCACTAAATCTCCTTTTTCTCGACCCATACATTCTTTGCTTTCTTTCTTCTTTTCTCTAGTATAGGAGTCTCGCCTCATATTTTTTTGTTTTCTTTTATGTCTTTCTTCATCTTCCAACATCTTGGACTGATGTGCCCTTTGACACCACAATAGTGACATATCTGAATCCACTTCTTTGCTTTTTCCAAGTACTCTATGATTCCTCATATCTTCCTTCGCTTGATGACACTTTGGTCTTATATGTCCCTCTTCTTCCACAATGAAAGCATGTAGGAACTTGTCTTCTATATTGTCTCTTCTCCATGTTATACTTCACTTGGTTGTATTCATGAGCATTAGATAGAACACAATCAGCTTCAACTTTGCATATCTTGTCTCCTCGATGTCTCTTCTATATGTTGTGTCAAACTTGTTTGAAAAAGGTAACTCATCAATCTTGGCTTTTCCTTTCTTCATATAGTTTATGGTCTTTTTCAAAGATTGTTCAACTTTTTCTTGACATTCTTTTTAACTCTTTTTCAAGACTCTTGTTTTTGTATGAGCATCTTGTCAAGTTTTTTTCAAAGACAAGTTGGTACCCATGAAGAAAGATTGTTTTTCATCACTTCTTCACAAACAGCTTCTTCAGGTGTTGCAACTGATGTTGTAACAGGACTTGCAAAAGCACTGAAAATTTCAAATCTCCGTCATTGGTATAGAAGTGTGAGTATTGACCTGCATCTTCCGCTTTGTCTTCTTCCCCGAATTTTTTTCCGAAAGTATCTCGCACAGCTTTCTTGGCCAAAAAGGGCAATTTCTCCTTCTTCTTCTATGTCTTCAGTCTGTTGCATCTCTTTTGGGCTTGTTGCTTCAATTTTTAGAGCTATATCTTCTTCTCTTCTACCTGGATTCAGATTCATCTCATATGCTTGTAGAGATCCCATCAACTCATCAAGTCTCATAGTTGTGATATCTTTTTGCTTCTTCTATTGCAGTAACTTTAGCATCAAATCTTCTTGGGAGAGATCTAAGTGTCTTCCTGACTAGCTTCTTATCTCGAATACTCCCTTGCCGAGTCGGTAGGCCCTGATTTGCTATGTCCATCAATTTTGCATTGAACATGGCTATTGTCTCTTCTTCTCTCATCCCCGAGATTCTCGAACATAGTTGTTAGCATTTGGAGTTTAGATTCTTTTACCAAGTTGGTCCCTTCATGAATGGTTTGAAGAATCTCCCAAGCTTTCTTGGCACTCTCGCATGTTGCAATATACTTGAACTGGTTCTCATCAACACCTCCAAAAATTGCATTTAGAGCTTTTCCATTAGCATTAGCTTTGACCATGTCTTCGACACTCCAACAGCTTTTCTTCTTCATGATCATGTTCTCGTCTTCATCAACTAGAGTAGGAGCAGACCATCCTTCTTCTACAGCAATCCATGCACTCTCATCAATAGACTTGATAAATGTCTTCATGCGAGCCTTCCAATATGGATAGTTGGATCCATTAAGCAACGGTGGTCGTGTGACGGAAGCTCCTTCTTTTTCGGCCATAAATAGAACTTGTTAGGACCTCGCCGACTTTGAAACCAAAGGAAAACGGTGACCAAGGCTCTGATAACACTTGTTAGTTCCGGCGATGTGGTTTGTGGTTTAGTGAACACTCACAACACAAAGAAAAACTCACACAAACCAAACAAGAAGGAGACACACAAGATTTGGTAACCTGAGCTCGGCTTCCTCGCCTACGTCTGGGGGCCAAGCCCGGAGAAAAACTAATCCACTAAAAGAGGTGAAAATACATGAGTACAAAAACACTTGTCACTCACTCACTCAACAATAATGAACACTACCCTCTCTAGATTGTCCGGTGCTCTCACACTCTCCTCCAAGAGTTCCCCAAGAGTCACACTCTCATAATCTACGAGCAAGGTAGCTTATATAGACGCCTCAACGTCCCCAAATATAGCACATACCTCTTTTAGAATCTCCGCGGCTACTAATTTAAAAAACCTTCTGAAATTAGTCATTGCAACTCCCCGTTGTAACATGAATTGCAACATGGCCCCGATCACCGACTTGACCGAAGTTCGTTACGCTATGGATGACCTCAAGACCCATCAACCTCCCGGTCATGCTTAGTCCGAGTCGATGCAGCCCAAATCTCCCGATCCCGACCGCCAGAACTAGTCTACCTCCTCGATTCCTCATCACGCAGCCCCCTCGCAGGGGCGCACGCCCTTGTGCTGCCTTCCATGAAACTTGCCAAAATCTTCTCACCTAAATTTGGTCTTCAAAGATTCTCCAAACTTGATCTTCAATTCACCCAAGTTTGGTCCTCAAATCTTACCTTAAATAGATCTTCAATCAATCAATTCAATCATCAAGGATTCTTCAAATCATATCTTCAATTGGTCTTCATGCCATGAATAGATCTTTCTTTAATTAAGCTCCACCATATTTAGTCTTCAATCAAATCACCTAATTATGGTCTTGTCTTCATGTTTCCAAGAATAATTCCACCAAGATCTTTAAGATAGCTTCACCATGATCTTCAAGATATTTGGCCCCATGTTGTAGACATACTAAAAATAGCTCCACCAAGATCTTCAAGATGTTTGCCTTGCACTCCAAGTCTCCTTGCCATGTCACCATGCTTGCCACATCATCAATTATGCTTTGTCACCTTGGTTGCCACGTCACTTGGTCTAGGTGTCAAATCATGCCAATAAATAGTGCGGTTGCACTAACAAAAACAAATACAAAAGAAAAAAACAAATATAAGAAGATCCATTGTGAGTAGATACAACGATAAAAGAAAAACAGAAGACAAAGGTCCTTCGGTGTAAAGAGGATTTCTTCCTAAGTATCTGACAAAACAAAACATTGGTTAAAGCTATAATTCCCATATGAGAGATCGAGAGTTTGACTTCCTCTTAATGTACGATTGAGTTGTAATAATAAAATTTGCATGTTTAAGATGTCTTTTTCACATTGTCGAGAAAAAAAAAATCATCATGACTTGTCTAGTATGGTGAGTTAAATGAAAACTAGTAACCAGTGAGAAACGACAAATTTTAAATATATTTTAAATGAAAAAAATTCACAAAACTAATTAAACTGATTAAAAAATAAAAACACAATTTTTTTCTATTTTAAATTGACAAGACGTATCAGGATATTGTCCTCTGTTTCTCACCATCCACTCTGACATCCAATGTTTTAATAATCGGACCGGTTGTCAACCCGGTTAGGCAACTGGTTCCGGTCCAATCGGTTGAACCGATTGCCTGACCGGCCAATTCAACCGGATTTAATTTTTTCAAATAAATAAATATTTAAAAATTAAAAAACATTAAAAATAAGTAAAAAATAATTTCAAAAATAAGGAAAAATAATACAAAAGATACAAAATTACAAATTGCAAAGTTAAATTACCTTTATAAGGTCACAAAATCTCAACTTTACATAAAATTAAAATTTTTCAGAATACAAATATACAAGGATACAACTATACAACAAATATTGAAAAATAAAAAATTAAATAAAATATAAGTATACAAATATACAACAACAACAATAATGATTAAAAAATAAAAACCAAACCGTTCAAATGTTTAGTTTAACACTTTAACTTTAATGATTTAATTATTGATTAGTGTAAAATTATAAGTTAATCATAATAAATTAATGATAATAAATCATAATATATTAATATCTTTATGCATCTTGCTTTTATTTATTTTTTATTTTTTGACTTTTTAGCCTTTTTGAAATTTGGACTGAGTTAATGAGTTATTAACTTTATTTAAGTTTTTAATTATAAAATAATTAAATCAATTAAATAATTTAAATTAATAAATTAGCCGGTCGGGTCCAATCGGTTCACCGGTTCACCGGTTGAACCGGCAGGTCCGGTTCTTTAATGGTTTATGTGACTAATCGGACCAGTTTACAGGTCGATTCCCAGTTGAAACAGCCAGTCCGGTCCAGTTTTTAATTCATTGCTGGCATCACATTTTTCTCTTTATTATATTTCTAACCAACTATATGACAACAATATTGACATATATAGGTAGGGAGATATAAATATGGTCCTTTGTTGTTGCTTGTTTAACATTTACTGTCATACATATGTATTTATGGTGAAGGGTTTTTTCACATATACAATTAGAAAATATTGATATACATTTGTTTAAAACATTGGTCCTTGGTAAAAGATGACCTTGTCAACCTCTGCACTGATTTCTTTGAAGGAAGAGCAAATCTTGAAAGTCTAAAAGCTCAGGTGAACATAGGTCTTATTGCCAAGAAGAACTCCCCTGAAATCATCTCAAATTTTTGGTCCCATCAGCCTCATGAACTCTTCTTGCAAAATTATTTCCAAATTATTGGCCAACAAATTAAGCAAAGTCATTAATGATTTGGTAGATGATTCCCAGTCAGCTTTCATTAAAGGAAGGTGTTAGTTCCATCGGTGTGGTTTGCGGGTTTTAGGGAACATTCAAACACTCATACAAGCATATACAAACCAAACAAGAAAGAGGCGCAGACGTTGGTAACCTGGTTCGGCGTCACTGCTACGTCTCGATGCGGGAAAAATACATGAGTACAAACACTTGTCACTCAATGCTCACAAACAAACATCACTACCCTCTCTAGATGATCTTGTGCACCCACACTCTCTAGCTCGGTCACACTTTACGATCTGAGCAAGGTAGCTTATATAGACACCTCAGCGTCCCAAATATAGCAAATATCTCTTTTTGGAATCTCATGACTACTAATTTAAAAACCTTCGAAATTAGTCATTACAACTCTTGTTGTAACATAAGTTGTAACATATCTACATCTGCGATTTGACTAAGTTCTAGTTACATCATGTGACGACCTCAAGACCCATCAACCTCCACAGTGGTCATGCTTAGTCCCGAGTCGATGCGACCAAATCTCCCGATCCCAACGCACGCCAACTAGCCTACCTCCTAGGTTCCTCATCACCGACGTCCCTCGCAAGGCGACGTCCTTGTGCGTCTTCATGGAACTTGCCAAACTTAGTCTTCAATCTTCCAAATTTGGTCTTCAAAGATTCTCCAAACTTGATCTTCAATTCACCCAAGTTTGGTACTCAAATCTTCCCAATAATAGATCTTCAATCAATCAATTCAATCATCAAGGATTCTTCAAATCATATCTCCTTCATTCATACCATGAATAGATATTTCTTCAAATAAGCTCCACCATATTTAGTCTTCAATCCTATCTCTCTAAGTATGGTTTTGATATGATCTTGTCTTCAAGTTGAACAAGTTACCAAGAATAATACCACCAAGATCTTCAAGATATTTGGCCCCATGTTGTCGACTTACTAAAAATAGCTCCACCATATTTAAGATGATTTGACTCGCAAGCCAAGTCTTCATGCCATGTCACTATGCTTTTCATGTCATCAATTATGCTTTGTCACCATGGTTACCACGTCATCTTGACTATGTGTCAAATCCTGCCAAAAATAGTGTGGTTGCACTAACAATCTCCCCCTTTGGCAAAATTTGACACAACTGCTTTTGCAGCCAGACTGACTCCTGTTACAACATTCTGTTACACTAATGACTGGGACACAGACTAGACTGACACTGTTACAACTTTTCATTTACAACATTAACTGGAGAACAGAAACCAGGACTGACACAAGATATCATCTAGTTGCTTACAAAGTACTGAGAGAATATTACAAACTGCAACTAGTGAGACAAAATACGATTAAACATAAAGGACTAACAACAATAAAAATATTCAGAACCAACAATAAGACTAAATGTCCAAATGTCCAAGAAATGAAAAACAAGTCAGTCTGGTGCTAGCAAAACTTCTCCCCCTTTGTGACACAATTGATGCCGAAGTCTTTATGATTGTTGCAAGTCTTGTTACATCTTCTCCGACAGCTCCCCCTGTCTTCAGACCTCGTGGTCTTCATCTCTCCCTGAGTCGTGGCCATTGTCTTCTCTCTTCTTCTTCTTCTCGAGAATTTCCAGACGAGATAATATTTTCTGCTTCTGACGAGCAATGATAAATAATTCTGCAGATAATGGTCGTTGCCTCTTCTCTGCATCTTCTAGTTGTTCTCTCAACATCTTCTCATATTCTTCTTCAACCAATAGATTTGTCTCTTCTTTATCTTCAGGCATTGGTGATGGAGACACCCTTTCTACAGGTAAATTAATTTTCTTACCTGGGCTGAATAGCTTCTGAGAAATTTTCAGCTTCTTCACTGCTGTGACTGCTTCTCCGTTCCTGAGTTGTACTCCATATTGTAACAAATACTACGACAGCAGTGCAGGATACCAAAGTGATGTTGAGGAGCTTGTACAGTTAGCTTCTTTCATAATATTTTGGAAGATCAGCCTTCCCAGATTGAACTTCTTGCCAGTTCCAATAGCAAACAATAACAGTGCGAGTTCCTTTACTATACTGGAGTTGTGTAGGACTGGTAACCAGTTCTGAATGCCAAGTCTAAACAAAACATTGTACTTGGCTGTAAGAGTGGAGGCTGGAAGTCTTGACTCTTCTCCCCATGGCTCAGTTCTTCCTCCAGTAATCATTTTCAGAGCCTCCTCATTCAGCTCAAGCCCCTCTTCATAGTTGCCTATCACTTAAGTTTTAAACTCCAAAAATCTGTTTAGATGAGTTGGGGTAAAAGGAATCCACTTTCCCCGAATATAGACTTTAGAGATGCCCTTGTCAGATGGGGACAAATTGCTATAAAACTCTTGGACCAATAACAAACTGTAGCTTTTGGCAAATGTTGCAGACTTGTATAAACTTCTTTCTTGTAGCAGCTCAGTTAACCCATACTTCTCAAATGCTCCTTCATCTATCACCCTTTCAATAACAAGCCCTCTTTCAACAATGGTTTTGAATTTCTTCTTCAAAACTTTATCTAGAAACTTGTCTTCATCATTGTCTTTAGCCTGTTGGGTTGCCTTTTTCTTCTTTTCTTTCTTAGAGGTTACTGACGGTTTCTCCCCATATTTCACAGCTTCAGTGCACTTTCTCTTGGGCCTATGAGAGGCTTCTACTTCGGGGTCTGAGAAAGACTTTCTCTTGGATTTCCTAATCTTTTCCTTCTTCTTCTGGGATTTCTTCCTTGACAGGCCTTCTCCTCAGACACTACTTTCTTTCCTTTAGCAATCTGGGTGACACGATCTTTGAGTGAGATCTCATCAGAACTATGTGAACTTTCTGATGTTGCAGGAGATATTGTAACCTGTGCAGCAACATATTCTGTATCTCCAGGTACATCGATATTCTGGTTAATATTTCCCATAACCTCACTGAGTATAGTAGCAGCCTCTTCTTCAGCACTCATGGGAGCATCTGTACTTCTTTCATTGGCATCTTCTTCTGCTTGTGCTGGGTTTGTGGGTTTTAGGGAACATTCAAACACTCATACAAGCATACACAAACCAAACAAGAAAGAGACACACGACGTTGGTAACCCAGTTCGGCATCCACTCGACTCAGGTTTCTCAATCTTTACATCTCCAATCAAGAGCGGTATCTGTCGGCGGTAATGTTAAAAGCAACAACATCAGCAACAACAGCAGCGACAATAATAACAACAACAGCAATGACGTCAAGCGGTGGCAATGACACCAACAAAAGCATCGGGCATACTTGACGGCATTATCTCAGCCATTCAGTAACAACGGCGGTGAGCAGCGGCGATGGCGAGCAGCGAGATAGCATGCTTAGCGGCATTATTTCGACCGATCAAGCGACCATAGCGATGAACAACGAGCATCGGAGATTTTTTCAGTTTTCTTTCTTTTTTTTTCTTCTGATTTTTTCCTCCTTCAAGTTTTTTTTTTCTTTTCTCTTCTTTTTTTTAAATTTTTTTTCTGGCCGCATCCCCCCAGGCTCCCTTCTCCTTTGTTTTTTTTTATTTTTATTCTTCTCCCCTCCTGATTATATTTTTCTGTTTTCTCTTTTTTCTTCCTTTCTTTTTTTTCTTCTCTTCTTCTTCAATTTTTCTCTTCAAATCTTCCCCTTTTTTTTGGCCGGTCCTCCCTTTTAAAAGAAATTTTATCCTTATCCCCAAAATTTAATTCCCTCACGAGAAATCACAACCTTCCGTAGACCAAGTAAGAAGAGGATAAGATATGATTTAAAATTTAAATTAAATTTTTTAAAACATTTTTTTGTTAAAATTTAATTATTATTTTTTAAAATTTAATTAATAAAATTCAATTTGTCTTGTGCGCTCGGGATTTGCATTTCTCAAGTTGCCTCGAGAACTGTTATCAGACTATATGAAATTTAGGATCGACTCGGGATGTGTATTTGGGCTATCCTAAGATTTGTGATTGCCCCAAGATATGTGTTCTCGAGGGCAATTTTGTAATTTGCATTTTGCCTCGAGATATGTTCTCAGGGGCAATTTTATAATTTACATTTTGTCTCGAGATATGTGCTCTCGGCTGATCTTGCGATTTAAATATTTTAGATTGCCTTGAGATCATGCTATAAGGGTCGATCTTGGGATTTAAATATTTTTAGATTGCCTTGAGATCTGTGCTCTAGGCTGATCTTATGATTTGGATATTTTAGATCGCCTCGAGATCTGTGCTCTCGGCTCATCTTGTGATTTAAATATTTTAGATCGGCTCGAGATCTGTGTTCTCGGTTGATCTTGTGAATTGGATATTTTAGATCGCATTGAGATATGTGCTCTCGGCTGATCTTGTGATTTAAATGTTTTAGATCGACTCGAGATCTGTGCTCTCGGCTGATCTTCAAATTCTAACTTTTTAGATTATCTCGAAAATGTCTTCTAGACTTACCTTGAATATATCCAAATATAATGAAATTTATTTATTTGAACCACATGTTGTCCTAATTCGATTATGATTTGATTGTATGTAATTTTTTAAAATTTTTCTTCGATTTGAATCAGGACATGAAATTTTTTTTACGTAAACAACCATCAAATTCCACATTATGGTTCTAATACATGCCAAATGAGTGTACAAATAGATGTGAAATATATGAATATTATAATCATTAATCCACTCAAGATGATTGAGGGAGGAGAACTCTCAACTCCAAAGTACCCCATTGCTAGGCCTACTCACAATCCCCTTCAATCACGGTACGTTTATGCTAGTTGGGTATTTTGACTGGTCACAAAGCACATCATATATAAGAATTAAGGCTTTCGTCTCATTAGCAATCAAGACAAACAAAACACACAATTGGATTCAAATAATATGGATTGCAATTGAAGAAACAATTAAAATAACATGATCTACAACCAATAACAAAATAAAATAAAAACCTACAGTTCAATTATTCCCGAACATCTACAAAATTAGAGATCCATTAATGGAGGGCAAGCAAGCATCCAAACAATAAGACACAATGAGAATAAAAAAAGATATGAAAACCCCCTTCTCAATTGTCCCAAGAGATAATTGCCGAAGAACGCCAGAGGACTTTCCACAAACGTCGCCAAGCTAATCTTGACGGCTACAATCCTTCTTCTTAAAGATAAAAATGCTAAATCTCACTCTAGAATCGCCCCCAAAGCCCTAGAAATTTGCCACTTTCTTCCACTCAGCCTCGCCTTTGAATAGAATAAAAAATACCGGAGAAACCCTTGTTAAGAATATTTATACTGTGCCACTTTTGGGATGCTTATTGGTTTAAGAATGTGGTCATAAGGAGCTGGCGATGATGTGTCATGAGTCTTACAGGATCATTTACGGCCGTAAGGCCCATCCGTAAGGTATTCAATATGATGTTACGGTCTAATTTATAGCCATAAGCGCTGGGCCGTAAGTACTCTATATGCCCCTTGTGACTGCGTTACAGGCATATGCTTTACTCGTAAGATCCTTTGGATGATCCTTGCGGTCCGGTTTACAGGTGTAAGTTCGCCTTATAGGCGTAAGTTCAGCTTATGGGTGTAAGCCTTCCCACAAGTCCCTTTGAATGTCTTTATGCTCCTCCTTACGGGCATAAGCATGCCCGAAAAGTTCTTTAGAAGAGGCTTATAGGAGTAAGTAAGGCGTTAAGGTGCCCGTAACTTGTCCTTAGTTGATTGATGCCGAGAGAGTTCCATCTTCATTATTTTGGCCCTAGAATACTTCTTTTAGCTCTCTCTCTCTCATCTTTAAGCACTTCTTGAAGTCTGAGACTGCAAAATATACCATATTTAACATCGAATTCCAAAATAAAACTCTAATACATGTCTAATGAGTGTAAAAAATGATCTTAAATGTTATATAATTGTACAGTCATCAATATTTAATGGAAAAAAAATCATTTTTACATAATTTAAACCTAATTAAACACCATTGAATTGGGAACTATGTTTTTCGATCCATTAAGTGAAAATATACTAGCTTTGATCTCTTAAACTAAGCAATTTTCTTAGTTTTACCTCTGTAAAATGATATAGGAACTAATTATATATGTAGACTTACAATGGTAAGCGTGCAACTCTATCTAATCTTTGAAGGGTTTTCACTAATCCTGATAACGAACCCGAACTCCCGAGCAGTGAGCCCGAGTTCGAGTTCAGTTTGAAATTCTAATTTTTAGATCGAGTTCGGTTTAGGTTTGAAATTCTAATCTTTGTTCGAATTTGGTTTGAGTTTGAAATTTTAATCTTCAGCTCGAGTTCGGTTCGAGTTCAATTCGAAAAACTGTAAATATGCTAAATTCATAAATTTGCAACAAATTACGTAAATTTGTAACAAATTACGTAAATTTGTAACAAATTACATAAACTTGGAACAAATTACATAATTACAAATTACAAATCCAAAATCCAACCAACAAACTAACCACCTACTCAAAAAAATTCAAACTTTAAAAATGAAATTAGCAAAAAGGTTCTATAACACAATACACACAAAAGATTTTCCACAAAAGAAAGAAAACCCAATACCAAAACAAAACATCTCCACCAAATTTCTCATACTTTCCTCAAATTAATTGCTATTTTCTTATCTGATCCACAAAGCCAAACCTAAATCTTTATGGCCTCCTCTTGCCTTCCCCTTGACTTCTTTTCCTCACAAATGGTCAAACCCATAAAGTTCCTCAGAGTCAGGTAAGAACTAACAAGAGCTCAGCCGAAGAAGAAAAGCCAAGCCGATCCCTTTAACAAAGTCATGTAAGCCGATCCTTTTAACAAAGTCAGGTAAAAAGAAGATCATTAGAGATTTTCCACAAGAGATTGAGGGATTAATTAGATGTCGGGGGAAAGAGATTCACAAACCTCTAAGGTGAAGATGGTGCTCGGCGCAACTCGCAATGGTTTTCATGTGATCTCTCTCTAGGGTTTCAAGATAGTGGCGGCGAGGATGTAGTCTGTGGGGAGACGGGGGAGTGGGGAGTGGATTTAGGGCAAGCCGCCACAACTCACGAGTTGTGATGATTTTCTCCTCTTTTTGGCCCGGGTGAGGGCGAGGATACCTAACAAATTTCAACTGTTGGATCAAATGATCCAACGGTTAAGAAAAAATAGTTTAAAAAACTGTTGTAATTTAAATTAATTTCTATTTTAATTTTAAAAATTAAAAATAAATTAAAAAACACAACCAATTATTATTATTATATATATATATATTCGAACTTTGAACCGAACTCGATCGAGCTGACTCTAGCTTGAGTTCAACTCGTTTATTGTTCGAGCTCAAATTTGAGTTCAAGTTCAGTTTGTTATTAAAATGATCGAATCGAACTCGAACCAATATCAAACCCAACTTGAGCTGCTCGTGAACAGTTTGATTGTTTGCCAGCACTAGTTTTCTCACACACACACACGAGATATATATATATATATATATATATATATATATCATTACAAAATTTGTAATTATTTATATACATTTATTTATTTTAAGAAAATGGATACAAACCGTGCCCCACAAGGGAGTAACATGGGACAATTAGAGCCTGCCACGTACGTGCACTCAAGATGATATATCATGGAACATAACTCCATAATGATAAATCTCTATTGCTTTGTAAAGTATTTCCAGCACAAGAAATTCGATTTTGCACCACTCACTTATCATTCAAAGTGACTTCCACTAAAGTTATCTAGTAGCTCATATACATTTATCTAAAATTTAAAGTTTGTATGTAATTATTTTTCAAAGGTCATGATGCGACAGGGGAGAGACTTTAAATGATCCTTTTACCGGTTTAATCTCATATCTCCCTCTATTTTTTAAATGTATGATTAAAACTAATTAATTTTATAAAATTTAAATGATGCTTATTAACAAATGTGCTTCATTGTTTAAAAACGATTATTTTCGTTAAAAAAATAATAAAAAAACATTTTTAAACAAAATTGCCATTGTACTTAATTACTAAGGCATGGACGTCACTTAGGCTTAAGAACAAAAATGCATCTAGATCCAATAAAACAAAAACATACCAACAAACATTAGAAAACCAACAAAGAGTAAAACATTATCTCATACCAAATGCATTTTATTAATATCCTCACCGGACTTAGCAACCTTGCAGATGCAGACACAGACACAAAACACACAAACACAAACGCAAGTGGCACTTATTAATCTATGATAAATAAAAGACATTACTCAATACCATTGCCACAGCTGATTTAACATAAAACCATTGGGTTGAAGTTATGATCTAGTAAACTTCAACACGCCATTGATTATTTTTCTTCAACCGGGCTAACATCTCTTCCCAAATCACACCTCTTTCCTTAGCCATTTTCTGAAATGTCTCCAGAATTCCAGGCATCATTGTCTTTGATCCAGCAAAATATATATATGCACCTTCATCCAAAAGCGTGAAAATTTCATCACCGTTCTCGTAGATGCGGTCGGCCACAGAGTTATTCAAGGCAGTCTCATACCTGTATAATTTTAATTAATGATCATTAATTGTAAATGATTGATGGTTTATTTATCTCAAGTATATAAGTGAAGAATCAATAGTTTATCCATTTTAATAAAAAAAAAGGTACGTACCTGAAATGGTCAATATTGTCCTTCAGGATACAAGTGAATTCCTTGTTGTAAAGGAGGGTGTTATAGTTGTCGGCTCCATTGATCAACCAGGCCAAACCATTGAATTTACCTTTTGGTACTTGTGGATCTACGAACAATCGTTGGATGTTGCTACGAAAAGGAGCAATACCAGTTGCACTTGCAACCATGATATGCATTGCTTCAGGATTTTCTGGAAATACCATTGTTTTTGCAAAAGGGCCTGCAAAAATATATGACAAAAACTAATTTTGTTACAAGTGAAAGAATGGTGAAAATTTAATTATAGTGTCCGTGTAGAACAATAAATATATATATATATATTTATTGATAAAAAAATAAATAATTATAGTGTCCTTGTAGACACATGCAAATATATATATATATATATATATTTATTGATAAAACAATAAATTAGCACCCAATCTCAACAAACTTCCTGTAGCCAATGTTAATCTCTTGGTCACACCGTCACCTTCATAATAGTTTGCTATGTATAGAGTCCTTGTAGAAGTCACATGAAATGATTGAATTCTACTGAAAACTCAAATTAATTAATCTAGCTTGTTTTTCAACTTAATTCAAACAATTAAACACATTCAAACTATATTTTACTTTTACACTCATAATGTATAATTTTTAAATATTTATATCATCTCTAACAAATTTGGAGCAAATTAAGCTTAGCTTGCACGTACGTAATCAAACACAAAATTTTAAGAGAGTTTATATATTTTCAAACCTATAATATCAACTTCATCTCCTTCTTTACGGTTACAGAGGAAGTTACTGGCATCGTGTGGTGATAGTTCTGCACGACGAACACACAAACTGAGCTTCTTACCATCAAAAGAATCTCCATCTCTGCATGATGCAATGGAGAAAGCGTGAATTATAACGCGAAACAGGGGTATGCAATGAATCATCATCATCATCCTACAGGATAATATATAATTAATTAGTAGAGAAAAAGCTTAAAAATTAAATCACAAACATGATAATTAATGCACTATAGCAAGCTCACCGGATGTAAAAATTACTCCAAGATATTGGCCTTCCACGAAATGAAATTGGCCTCCATGATCAAGTATAATATGACAAATCTCTCCAAGCCCGCCTTTGGGGGCCAACAAGAGTGTCCACGGAGACAACTTTTTGTAGTGTAAGGCTTGCCAGCTTTGTGGATGATCGATGGTGCTTCTTTAGCAACCTCATTTTTTAAAGACTTGATTTCAGCCGTGCAATCAATCATATCACAACCATAGCCTTAGCTTGACATAAATAACCAAGCATGTAGTATACCATGAGCAATACAAATTAAGGATATGCCAGTGAAATGGATATATACTTGAAAAGCCATTCCGAGTTTCAACTACACAAAGTAAAAGCCTGAGACAACTGGTGTTCTGAAGATTGAAGGTGAGTGAGTGACTCCAAGCTCTAAATCTACTATTTATAGACTGGAAATGAGGGCCGGGGATCAAATCAGTCACAAACTAATTAAAAATCACCAATTATTAATTATGTGGTGCAAAATGGTCATTAATTATATATGTGTGAATGCCTAGAACTCTTGATGTAACCTATACAACGTTGTATATGTGTGAATGCCTAGAACTCTTGATGTAACCTATACAACGTTGTATATGTGTGAATGCCTAGAACTCTTGATGTAACCTATACAACGTTGCAAAATGGTCATTAATTATATATGCGTTAACGCCGAAGTCTTGTCCTCTCTATATATATAACTAATTAAGATCGGACTTAGATAAACGTGCCAATATATATATATATATATATATATATATAGAATTTGAGTGTCAACGCATATGACGCTGAGATCTTCAGTAAATATGCGTGCCAACATATAAAATTTTAGTGCCAATGCGTATGACACTGAACAAGTTAATGGAGCTTCAGTGTGAACGGATAAAACTTTGGGCGGGTTTTAATTTTTATTTGAATCGAGGTATATTTAACTTAATTAATGTCAATAAAAAATTGAGTATTTTAATAACAAAATTTTTATATTTTGAAATAATAATAAATATTTATTAATATTAACTATTTTTGAATTTATGATTAAGTATATTTATTTAAATAATTAACATTTTAAAAATAGGGCTGAGAAATAGTAGTCACCTCCAAGTAAGGACGTACCACTCACGCACAAAAGTTACTCGATTTTTGATTGTGGAAGACTCGATCTTGACTTTATCATGTCAAGTGAACTTGAATGATAAGTGAATTGAGTTTGAGTACTATATATATATATATATATTTGATGAAGTGAATAAATCATAATATATTAAAAAATAGAAAGCAAAAACAATAGTTTAAGAACAAATAGAGCTCAAAGCAATAGTACAGAAGAAAAAATCCATTGGTCATGGAGCACACTCAGGAGAAAAAAAAACACAAAAGAAATAGACCAAGACTCTATTTAAGGAGTTGTGCATCTATAAATGGCCCAACAAAAAACGATCAGAGCGTTCCATACTGAAGTGCGTCTCTCGGGGCTACTTGGCTCACCCTTTTCGGGCTTGATGAACTCCAAGCTTCTCTTCACAGTTTGAACACAGGCTCCTCTAACCTTTGCCTTTTGTGCTTCAAAGCTACAAATACTTGAAAAAATAAATATATAAATCATTATAATGATCAAGGTATGAAAAGACAGAATGCAAGAATAAAAAATGTGCATATTCCTTTCTAGCCAAACATTTTAGAGAATAACTCTAGCTAGAGTATCTTTCACCCGCCTTCTAAGATGAGCTCTCCATACACCCCACATGTTAGTAAAGGAATATGGGAAATGAGTCATCCCCAGACTCTAACCAAAGTGTTCCCATGCAAATGCTCATTGTGAATGGGCATTGTAGGAATAGGTGATCTCTTGATTCTATTACCCCATGACAGAGTGTACAAATAGCTGTTGGGAGTTTATTGCATCCTCTTTTAATTTTGCTAAGTTTTCACTAGTCAGAATCTTATTATCCTATGCAAGCCAAATGAATGTTTTTACCTTTCTAGGACAATAACCTTTTTAGATTACCACACGGATCTTACAACTGATATCACTGTCAATTAGGAAGTTATCGAAGGATTTAGTGTATTTTGAAATTACAATTCATGAACTTAAAATTAAAATGTACCATAATGTCTTTTGTTTCTTCTTCACAAAATGGTTAAATAGGTCGCGGAGCTGGGGCCACCCAATCTATATAAAATCTAGACTTCCGAATGAACTTGATCTCCTAAAGCTACTTTAATGATTGTTTAATAATAGACAGGAGATGTCTATTTTCTTACAGGTATTTTGGTAGCAATCTCTAATTAGTTTTTGAACTTCTTACATTTTTGTTCAAAGATGAGATTTTTATTGAAGATTTGTCTATGCAAGGCTTAAAATTAATTTCATACATATATATATATATATATATTATAAATAGCAAGACCTTTAATCTATGTTTTTATGTGTATGTCTAGATCTAGAATATGTGAAAGAGGTTTAGGGTGCACCTAGAGATATAATATCCCAAACTTTTTCGGATTAGGATAAAACCTAATAGTGGATTCAAAAAAAGCGCTTAATGCAATCATAGAGAGACTTTAGTTAGGAAGAGATTCCAACCTAGCTTCATATAGAATTAATTACTAGTAGTCTTAAGAAAAAATAATTAGTTTAATTTAGGGATCTCCATGATTATATCATCTCATATTTAATAGGCATTTAAAGTTTGATTGCAAGTGTTGTTGTCATAAGGGAATTCATGTCCGGATGCCTCTCTTATTGATTAATTGCCTCCGTTATTGTCCATTGCTCCCTAGTTCTTGATTTATAACCTACCTCTCATTAATTTTTAATCTTTCATTAGTTTATCACCTTCATCATTGATCGACTAGATAATAGACAAATAGTAACAACATTTCCAATCCTCATGACAAATTAACTTACATTTTAATATATCACATTCTTTACTACTTGACCAGTATGTGCACTTGCATACATCTCTATACACATAATCAAAGGAAATTAGCAATTATTACAAAGGACTAAAGATGTTAACCAGGCACCCCTCGCATGACACTGCAAATTAGAATTAGCCCTGCAGTCAATTATCACAACCAAACCTTTAGCTTGACAAATGTAACAACCACATATGCCTACGAAAAATAGGATATCAGTGAAATGGATGCCTGAGAGCAATTTCTAAGTTTCAACAACACAAAGTGAAACCCCTAGACAAAAGTATGAAGAGTGAAGAAGAGGGACTCCAAACCCGAAACCTATATATAGAAGAGAAACGAGGGTACCTCACACGGTCACAAAGATCATCAATTATGCAGTAAAAAATGCCCATATGCCCAATTAATCCTTCACATGACCAACTATAGCAATTGAACATGTGAAGCACTTCATCAAAAGTCAATGGCCGGATAATGCATTCTTATATAGGTGATTTGATTGAAGACTAAACATGGTGGAGCTTAATTGAAGAAATATCTATTCATGGTATGAATGAAGGTTAATTGAAGATATGATTTGAAGAATCCTTGATGAAGATTGTTTGAAGATCTATTATTGGGAAGATTTGAGGACCAAACTTGGGTGAATTGAAGATCAAGTTTGGAGAATCTTTGAAGACCAAACTTGGAAGATTGAAGACTAAGTTTGGCAAGTTTCATGGAAGACGCACAAGGACGTACGTCCCTTGCGAGGGGACTGCGTGATGAGGAACTGAAGAGGTAGGCTAGTTGCCGGCAATCGGGATCGGGAGATTTGGGTCGCATCGACTCGGACTAAGCATGACCGAGAGGTTGATGGGTCTTGAGGTCGTCCCGCAACGTAACCCGTAACTCGCTCAAGTCGAAGAAATCATGTTAGCAACTTATGTTGCAACATGGGAGTTGCAACTGACTAATTTCGAAGGTTTTTTTAAATTAGTAGTCATGAGATTCTAAAAAGAGATATGTGCTATATTTGGGACGTTGAGGCGTCTATATAAGCTACCTTGCTGGTAGATTGTAAGTGTGACTCTTGGAGGAGAGTGGGTGAGCACTAGACAATCTAGAGAGGGTAGTGTTCTTTATTGAGTGAGTGAGTGACAAGTGTTTGTACTCATCTATTTTTTTACCTCTTTTAGTGGATTGTTTATCTCCGGGCTTGGCCCCCCAGACGTAGGCGAGTGGATGACGAACTGGGTTACCAACGTCGTGTGTCTCTTTTTTTGTTGGTTTGTGTGAGATTTTTATGAGTGTTTGAGTGTTCCCTAAAACCCACAAACCACACTGGCGGAACTAACAGAATATATACATGAGAGACATTCTCGAGTTTCAACTAGACAAAGTGAAAACCCGAGACAACGATGATTATGAAGATTGAAGGTGAGTGACTCCAATCTCTAAACCTATTTATAGAGTGGAAATAAGGGCCGGGGATCAACTCAGTCACAATATAATTAAAAATCAATAATTATTAGGTGGTGCAAAAATGGTCATTAATTATATATGTGTGAATGCCTAGAACTCTTGATGGTCAACCTATACAACTTCGAAGTCTTGTTCTCTCTATATAATTAATTAAGATCGGTCTTAGATATACTTGCCAACATATATACATATAATTTGAGTGTCAACACATATAGCACATATGATCGAGATCTTCATGAAGAGACCAAGATCCGATATTAATATCGTGCCAACATATAAAATTTGAATGTAAACACAGATGACACGAACAATTGGATCTAATTCGAGTGTGAACGGATAAAAACTTTGGGCGGGTTTTAATTTTTTTATTTGAATCGAGGAATATTTAACTTAATTAATGTCAATAAAAAATTGAGTATTTTAATAACAAAAATTTTATATTTTAAAAAAGTAATAAATATTTATTAATATTAATTTTTATAAATTTATCATTAAGTATATTTATTTAAATATTTAATATTTTAAAAGTAGGATGGAGAAATATAGTAGGTACCCTCAAGTAAAGTTGTAAATGATACTATATCGCTAAAGTTACTCTATTTTGATTGTGGAAAACTTGATCTCGACTTGTTGAGCTTGAATGGACATGTAAATTGAGTTCAAGTATAGTAATACTTGACTCTAGTGCTTATGACGAGCTTTATCGAGTAGTTGTGTGTGTGTGTGTGTGTGTGTGTGTATATATATATATATGAGGCCACGTCATTTATGAACGTTCATGCTAAACCATTGGATTCAAATCCAACGATCATCAGAACACAAAAAAATCCTCATCCAAACATACAACCCATCGGCTACTATTATGCTTATTGTTGCTCTCTCTTCACCCAAATTATTCTTTGCCACCCTCATCTCCCTTTTCTCTTACTTTTGTTAATCCACGGACGTTCTACAAACTTCCTCAGTTGACGTATTCTCTCTCTATATATATTATCATTATTTTGAAATTACAAATTGTGAACTTAAAATTAAAATGCCTTATTTGGTTTTGTCTCCTATTTCTTCTTTTCTTCAATAAATTGGTGGTTTATCAACTTTTATAAAAAAAATAATAAAAAAAATTACATGTACCTTAAAATGTCTTTTTTTGTCTTCTTTAAAAATGGTTAAATAGGTGTTGGAGTAGGGGCTACACAATCTATATAAGATCCGGACTTCTTAATGAACTTGATCTCCTAAATCGGCTTTAATTATTGTTCTATAATAGACTGGTGATATCTTTTTTCATATAGGTATTTTGGTAGTAATCTCTGATTAGCTATTGAATTGCTTTATTTTATGTTCAATGTTGAGATTTTGTTGATGATTTGTCTATGTAAAGCTTAATATATGTTTGATGTATATGTCTAAATGATAGGAACATAAGTGTATGTGCCGATCGGGTAATAAAGTATGCGTAAGTGTAGAGTGTCGGTCTATAGGGAAAGAAAGTGATTACTAGTAATGACTCTAAACCCGAAAAATAACGTGAAAAATCGAGTGTTGCATATGTAAACAAAAGCAAATAAAAACAAGAAAATATCGAAAATAATAAGAGAGAAGTCAAGGAAGAAAGCGATGCCTGGGCATAGTATCCCTCTAGGGTTATGAGGTACAAGACAATGGTTGTCTAAACTTGTAATCCTATTTGAACCGAAATATTTTAGAATTATACAAAACCCTTATTTCTAAGGTGAAGTATAATTGAATAGATTCAGAGCTGATACAAACATCCACACAATCGCATTAACACTCTATGAAACCTTATTGTGGATTAATGAAAATCTCTTAAGTTGATACTCTTCCCCCAAAAGAGATATTATCACTAATCCGAATACATAGTAGAAATATGATTTCTCCTAAAAATCCACTCCACATGATTGCAAAGAGCACGAAAATTATCACTAATCCACTCTGAAGGATGCAGATAAAGTCTCGTAGATACCCTAACCAGAGGTGTATCCATTATCCTCTCGAATTGCGGCAAGTCTATGGTAGGTGGGAATTTCTTCGCGTCACGTAGCAATACCAAGTATGATAGCTAAGGTTTTCGCCTTCTTAGTAATCAAGCATTCAATTACATAATTAGACTCAAATAAATATGACTACAAATGAGAAATCAATTAAAGCATCAAAGATCCAACAACCAAAGTCAAGAATATAAACACTAGAGTTCAACTATGCCCAAACAACTACAAATTAGGTTTCCATTAATGGAGGGCAAGCATTTAAGGTCTTCTGATTTTGTTACGGTCCAACTTACAGTCGTAAGCATTGGATCATAAGCTTCACTGTTTTGTTTCTTGCGACTGCCATTACGTACGAGCATAGATTACGGTTGTAAGCTCCTCTGGACGGTCTTTACGCACATCTTTATAGGTGTAAAACTTGCCCGTAAGGTCCTTTGACTTGGCTCTGAATTCTCCTTATGGGTATAAGCGTGCCTGCAAGGTCTTTTGGAATAGACTTACCTACGTAATTAAGGACGACCATAAGTTTCCCTAGTTTGCCTTGTCCTTAATACAATGATGCCGAGAGAAGTTCAAACTCATCGTTTTGAGCCTAGAATGCTTCCTTTGGCTCTCCCTCGTCTTTAAGCAGTGCCCTAAGCCTGTTAATAGAAAATACATGATATTTACCATCAAATTCCACATTATGGTTCTAATACATGCCAAATGAGTGTACAAATAGATGTGAAATATATGAATATTATAATCATTAATCCACTCAAGATGATTGAGGGAGGAGAACTCTCAACTCCAAAGTACCCCATTGCTAGGCTTACTCACAATCCCTTTCAATCACGGTACGTTTATGCTAGTTGGGTATTTTGACTGGTCACAAAGCACATCATATATAAGAATTAAGTCTTTCGTCTCATTAGCAATCAAGACAAACAAAACACACAATTGGATTCAAATAATATGGATTGCAATTGAAGAAACAATTAAAATAACATGATCTACAACCAATAACAAAATAAAATAAAAACCTACAGTTCAATTATGCCCGAACATCTACAAAATTAGAGATCCATTAATGGAGGGCAAGCAAGCATCCAAACAACAAGACACAATGAGAATAAAAAAAGATATGAAAACCCCCTTCTCAATTGTCCCGAGAGATAATTGCCGAAGAACGCCAGAGGACTTTCCACAAACGTCGCCAAGCTAATCTTGACAGCTACAATCCTTCTTCTTAAAGATAGAAATGCTAAATCTCACTCTAGAATCGCCCCCAAAGCCCTAGAAATTTGCCCTTTCTTCCTCTTAGCCTCGCCTTTGAATAGAATAAAAAATACCCAAGAAACCCTTGTCAAGAATATTTATACTGTGCCACTTTTGGGATGCTTATTGGTATAAGAATGTGGTCATAAGGAGCTGGCGATGATGTGTCACGAGTCTTACGGGATCATTTATGGCCGTAAGGCCCGTCCGTAAGGTATTCAGTATGATGTTACGGTCCAATTTATAGCCGTAAGCGCTGGGCCGTAAGTTCTCTATATGCCCCTTGTGACTGCGTTATAGGCATATGCTTTACTCGTAAGCTCCTCTAGATGATCCTTGCGGTCCGGTTTACAGGTGTAAGTTTGCCTTATAGGCGTAAGTTCAGCTTATGGGTGTAAGCCTTCCCGCAAGTCCCTCTGAATGTCTTTATGCTCCTCCTTACGGGCATAAGCATGCCCGAAAAGTTCTTTAGAAGAGGCTTATAGGCGTAAGTAAGGCGTTAAGGTGCCCGTAACTTGTCCTTAGTTGATTGATGCCGAGAGAGTTCCATCTTCATTATTTTGGCCCTAGAATACTTCTTTTAGCTCTCTCTCTCTCATCTTTAAGCACTTCTTGAAGTCTGAGACTGCAAAATATACCATATTTAACATCGAATTCCAAAATAAAACTCTAATACATGTCTAATGAGTGTACAAAATGATCTTAAATGTTATATAATTGTACACTCATCAATATTTAATGGAAAAAAATCATTTTTACATAATTTAAACCTAATTAAACACCACTGAATTGGGAACTATGTTTTTCGATCCATTAAGTGAAAATATACTAGCTTTAATCTCTTAAACTAAGCAATTTTTGTTAGTTTTACCTCTTTAAAATGATATAGGAACTAATTATATATGTAGACTTACAGAGGTAAGCGTACAACTCTATCTAATCTTTGAAGGGTTTTCACTAATCCTGATAACGAACCGAACCTGAACGAGCTGAGCCCAGTTCAAGTTCAGTTTGAAATTCTAATTTTTAGCTCGAGTTCGGTTTAGGTTCAAAATTCTAATCTTTGTTCGAATTTGGTTTGAGTTTGAAATTTTAATCTTCAGCTCGAGTTCGGTTCGAGTTCAATTCGAAAAACTGTAAATATGCTAAATTCATAAATTTGCAACAAATTATGTAAATTTGTAACAAATTACATAAACTTGGAACAAATTACATAATTACAAATTACAAATCCAAAATCCAACCAACAAACTAACCACCTACTCAAAAATTCAAACTTTAAAATGAAATTAGCAAAAAGGTCCAATAACACAATACACACAAAAAGATTTTTCCACAAAAGAAAGAAAAACTCAATACCAAAAGAAAACATCTCCACCAAATTTCTCATACTTTCCTCAAATTAATTGCTATTTTTCTTATCCGATCCACAAAGCCAAACCTAAACCTTTATGGCCTCCTCTTGCCTTCCCCTTGACTTCTTTTCCTCACAAATGGTCAAACCCATAAAGTTCCTCAGAGTCAGGTAAGAACTAACAAGAGCTCAGCCGAAGAAGAAAAGCCAAGCCGATCCCTTTAACAAAGTCAGGTAAGCCGATCCTATTAACAAAGTCAGGTAAAAAGAAGATCATTAGAGATTTTCCACAAGAGATTGAGGGATTAATTAGATGTCGGGGGAAAGAGATTCCCAAACCTCTAAGGTGAAGATGGTGCTCGGTGCAACTTGCAATGGTTTTCACGGGATCTCTATCTAGGGTTTCAAGATAGTGGCGGCGAGGGTGTAGTCTGTGGGGAGACGGGGGAGTGGGGAGTGGATTTAGGGCAAGCCGCCACAACTCACGAGTTGTGATGATTTTCTCCTCTTTTTGGCCCGGGTGAGGGCGAGGATTTTAGGATACCTAACAAATTTAAACTGTTGGATCAAATGATCCAACGGTTAAGAAAAAATAGTTTAAAAAATTGTTGTAATTTAAATTAATTTCTATTTTAATTTTAAAAATTAAAAATAAATTAAAAAACACAACCAATTATTATTATTATTATTATATATATATATATATATATATATATATATATATTCGAACTTCGAACCGAACTCGGTCGAGCTGACTCTAGCTTGAGTTCAACTCATTTATTGTTCGAGCTCAAATTTGAGTTCAACTTCAGTTTGTTATTAAAACGATCGAATCGAACTCGAACCAATATCAAACCCAACTTGAGCTGCTCGTGAACAGTTTGATTGTTTGCCAGCCCTAGTTTTCTCACACACACACAGTTATAGAAATATATATATATATATATATCATTACAAAATTTGTAATTATTTATATACATTTATTTATTTTAAGAAAATGGAGACAAACCGTGCCCCACAAGGGAGTAACATGGGACAATTAGGGTCTGCCACGTACGTGCATTCAAGATGATATATCATGGAACATAACTCCATAATGATAAATCTCTATTGCTTTGTAAAGTATTTCCAGCACAAGAAATTCGATTTTGCACCACTCACTTATCATTCAAAGTGACTTCCACTAAAGTTATCTAGTAGCTCATATACATTTATCTAAAATTTAAAGTTTGTATGTAATTATTTTTCAAAGGTCATGATGCGACAGGGGAGAGACTTTAAATGATCCTTTTACCGGTTTAATCTCATATCTCCCTCTATTTTTTTAAATGTATGATTAAAACTAATTAATTTTATAAAATTTAAATGATGCTTATTAACAAATGTGCTTCATTGTTTAAAAAAACGATTATTTTCGTTAAAAAAATAATAAAAAAATTTTAAACAAAATTGCCATTGTACTTAATTACTAAGGCATGGACGTCACTTAGGCTTAAGAACAAAATGCATCTAGATCCAATAAAACAAAACATACCAACAAACATTAGAAACCAACAAAGAGTAAAACATTATCTCATACCAAATGCATTTATTAATATCCTCACCGGACTTAGCAACCTTGCAGATGCAGACACAGACACAAAACACACAAACACAAACGCAAGTGGCACTTATTAATCTATGATAAATAAAAGACATTACTCAATACCATTGCCACAGCTGATTTAACATAAAACCATTGGGTTGAAGTTATGATCTAGTAAACTTCAACACGCCATTGATTATTTTTCTTCAACCGGGCTAACATCTCTTCCCAAATCACACCTCTTTCCTTAGCCATTTTCTGAAATGTCTCCAGAATTCCAGGCATCATTGTCTTTGATCCAGCAAAATATATATATGCACCTTCATCCAAAAGCGTGAAAATTTCATCACCGTTCTCGTAGATGCGGTCGGCCACAGAGTTATTCAAGGCCGTCTCATACCTGTATAATTTTAATTAATGATCATTAATTGTAAATGATTGATGGTTTATTTATCTCAAGTACATAAGTGAAGAATCAATAGTTTATCCATTTTAATAAAAAAAAAGGTACGTACCTGAAATGGTCAATATTGTCCTTCAGGATACAAGTGAATTCCTTGTTGTAAAGGAGGGTGTTATAGTTGTCGGCTCCATTGATCAACCAGGCCAAACCATTGAATTTACCTTTTGGTACTTGTGGATCTACGAACAATCGTTGGATGTTGCTACGAAAAGGAGCAATACCAGTTGCAGTTGCAACCATGATATGCATTGCTTCAGGATTTTCTGGAAATACCATTGTTTTCGCAAAAGGGCCTGCAAAAATATATGACAAAAACTAATTTTGTTACAAGTGAAAGAATGGTGAAAATTTAATTATAGTGTCCACGTAGAACAATAAATATATATATATTTATTGATAAAAAAATAAATAATTATAGTGTCCTTGTAGACACATGCAAATATATATATATATATATATATATATATATATATATTTATTGATAAAACAATAAATTAGCACCCAATCTCAACAAACTTCCTGTAGCCAATGTTAATCTCTTGGTCACACCGTCACCTTCATAATAGTTTGCTATGTATAGAGTCCTTGTAGAAGTCACATGAAATGATTGAATTCTACTGAAAACTCAAATTAATTAATCTAGCTTGTTTTTTTCAACTTAATTCAAACAATTAAACACATTCAAACTATATTTTTACTTTTTACACTCATAATGTATAATTTTTAAATATTTATATCATCTCTAACAAATTTGGAGCAAATTAAAGCTTAGCTTGCACGTACGTAATCAAACACAAAATTTTAAGAGAGTTTATATATTTTCAAACCTATAATATCAACTTCATCTCCTTCTTTACGGTTACAGAGGAAGTTACTGGCATCGTGTGGTGATAGTTCTGCACGACGAACACACAAACTGAGCTTCTCACCATCAAAAGAATCTCCATCTCTGCATGATGCAATGGAGAAAGCGTGAATTATAACGCGAAACGGGGTATGCAATGAATCATCATCATCATCCTGCAGGATAAAATATAATTAATTAGTAGAGAAAAGCTTAAAATTAAATCACAAACATGATAATTAATGCACTATAGCAAGCTCACCGGATGTAAAATTACTCCAAGGTATTGGCCTTCCACGAAATGAAATAGGCCTCCGTGATCAAGTATAATATGACAAACCTCTCCGAGCCCGCCTTTGGGGCCAACAAGAGTGTCCACGGAGACAACTTTTGTACTGTAAGGCTTGCCAGCTTTGTGGATGATCGATGGTGCTTCTTTAGCAACCTCATTTTTTAAAGACTTGATTTCAGCCCTGCAATCAATCATATCACAACCATAGCCTTAGCTTGACATAAATAACCAAGCATGTAGTATACCATGAGCAATACAAATTAAGGATATGCCAGTGAAATGGATATATACTTGAAAGCCATTCCGGAGTTTCAACTACACAAAGTAAAAGCCTGAGACAACTGGTGTTCTGAAGATTGAAGGTGAGTGAGTGACTCCAAGCTCTAAATCTACTATTTATAGACTGGAAATGAGGGCCGGGGATCAAATCAGTCACAAACTAATTAAAAATCACCAATTATTAATTATGTGGTGCAAAATGGTCATTAATTATATATGTGTGAATGCCTAGAACTCTTGATGTAACCTATACAACGTTGTATATGTGTGAATGCCTAGAACTCTTGATGTAACCTATACAACGTTGCAAAATGGTCATTAATTATATATGCGTTAACGCCGAAGTCTTGTCCTCTCTATATATATAACTAATTAAGATCGGACTTAGATAAACGTGCCAATATATATATATATATATATATATATATAGAAATTTGAGTGTCAACGCATATGACGCTGAGATCTTCAGTAAATATGCGTGCCAACATATAAAATTTTAGTGCCAATGCGTATGACACTGAACAAGTTAATGGAGCTTCAGTGTGAACGGATAAAACTTTGGGCGGGTTTTAATTTTTATTTGAATCGAGGTATATTTAACTTAATTAATGTCAATAAAAAATTGAGTATTTTAATAACAAAATTTTTATATTTTGAAATAATAATAAATATTTATTAATATTAACTATTTTGAATTTATGATTAAGTATATTTATTTAAATAATTAACATTTTAAAAATAGGGCTGAGAAATAGTAGTCACCTCCAAGTAAGGACGTACCACTACGCACAAAGTTACTCGATTTTGATTGTGGAAGACTCGATCTTGACTTTATCATGTCAAGCTGAACTTGAATGATAAGTGAATTGAGTTTGAGTACTATATATATATATATATATATATTTGATGAAGTGAATAAATCATAATATATTAAAAAATAAAAAGCAAAAACAATAGTTTAAGAACAAATAGAGCTCAAAGCAATAGTACAGAAAAAAAAATCCATTGGTCATGGAGCACACTCAGGAGAAAAAAAAACACAAAAGAAATAGACCAAGACTCTATTTAAGGAGTTGTGCATCTATAAATGGCCCAACAAAAAAACGATCAGAGCGTTCCATACTGAAGTGCGTCTCTCGGGGCTACTTGGCTCACCCTTTTCGGGCTTGATGAACTCCAAGCTTCTCTTCACAGTTTGAACACAGGCTCCTCTAACCTTTGCCTTTTGTGCTTCAAAGCTACAAATACTTGAAAAAATAAATATATAAATCATTATAATGATCAAGGTATGAAAAGACAGAATGCAAGAATAAAAAATGTGCATATTCCTTTCTAGCCAAACATTTTAGAGAATAACTCTAGCTAGAGTATCTTTCACCCGCCTTCTAAGATGAGCTCTCCATACACCCCACATGTTAGTAAAGGAATATGGGAAATGAGTCATCCCCAGGACTCTAACCAAAGTGTTCCCCATGCAAATGCTCATTGTGAATGGGCATTGTAGGAATAGGTGATCTCTTGATTCTATTACCCCATGACGAGTGTACAAATAGTCTGTTGGGGAGTTTATTGCATCCTCTTTTTAATTTTTGCTAAGTTTTCACTAGTCAGAATCTTATTATCCTATGCAAGCCAAATGAATGTTTTTACCTTTCTAGGACAATAACCTTTTTAGATTACCACACGGATCTTACAACTGATATCACTGTCAATTAGGAAGTTATCGAAGGATTTAGTGTATTTTGAAATTACAATTCATGAACTTAAAATTAAAATGTACCATAATGTCTTTTGTTTCTTCTTCACAAAATGGTTAAATAGGTCGTGAGTCGAGCTGGGGCCACCCAATCTATATAAAATCTAGACTTCCGAATGAACTTGATCTCCTAAAGCTACTTTAATGATTGTTTAATAATAGACAGGAGATGTCTATTTTCTTACAGGTATTTTGGTAGCAATCTCTAATTAGTTTTTGAACTTCTTACATTTTTTTGTTCAAAGATGAGATTTTATTGAAGATTTGTCTATGCAAGGCTTAAATTAATTTCATACATATATATATATATATATATTATAAATAGCAAGACCTTTAATCTATGTTTTATGTGTATGTCTAGATCTAGAATATGTGAAAGAGGTTTAGGGTGCACCTAGAGATATAATATCCCAAACTTTTCGGATTAGGATAAAACCTAATAGTGGATTCAAAAAGCGCTTAATGCAATCATAGAGAGACTTTAGTTAGGAAGAGATTCCAACCTAGCTTCATATAGAATTAATTACTAGTAGTCTTAAGAAAAAATAATTAGTTTAATTTAGGGATCTCCATGATTATATCATCTCATATTTAACAGGCATTTAAAGTTTGATTGCAAGTGTTGTTGTCATAAGGGAATTCATGTCCGGATGCCTCTCTTATTGATTAATTGCCTCCCGTTATTGTCCATTGCTCCCTAGTTCTTGATTTATAACCTACCTCTCATTAATTTTAATCTTTCATTAGTTTATCACCTTCGTCATTGATCAGCTAGATAATAGACAAATAGTAACAACATTTCCAATCCTCATGACAAATTAACTTACATTTTAATATATCACATTCTTTAATACTTGACCAGTATGTGCACTTGCATACATCTCTATACACATAATCAAAGGAAATTAGCAATTATTACAAAGGACTAAAGATGTTAACCAGGCACCCCTCGCATGACACTGCAAATTAGAATTAGCCCTGCAGTCAATTATCACAACCAAACCTTTAGCTTGACAAATGTAACAACCACATATGCCTATGAAAAATAGGATATCAGTGAAATGGATGCCTGAGAGCAATTTCTAAGTTTCAACAACACAAAGTGAAACCCCTAGACAAAAGTATGAAGAGTGAAGAAGAGGGACTCCAAACCCGAAACCTATAATGAAGAGTGAAGAAGAGGGACTCCAAACCCGAAACCTATATATAGAAGAGAAACGAGGGTACCTCACACGGTCACAAAGATCATCAATTATACAGTAAAAAATGGCCATATGCCCCATTAATCCTTCACATGACCAACTATAGCAATTGAACATGTGAAGCACTTCATCAAAAGTCAATGGCCGGATAATGCATTCATATATGGTATTTCCTACCCATGTCCCCATAACCTACTCCAAGATGACATGGTCCTCTATCTTTACCATCCTACTGTCACATAGTGGTAATTGGTTTGTTTAGTAGGGATAAATGATCAAAATATGTAAACTTAGGTCTCATCAAATATATATATATATAGCTTTTAGATGAAATTAAATTAAAATAATATACCACAAAATGCAAACACTGGGAATGTCCCCGCAGACAAATTAAAGAAAGGAAAAACAAATATCGGTCAACATGAACATGTTGGAATCAACTGGAAGCTGCAAACCAAAATGCAAGCAAAAAAGTAAGGAGAAGTAGGCCAATTTTTTGTAGATTGATATTGTGTGCTTTTCATGTGTACAACATGAGACATGATTAGTCAAAGTAAATGAGAATGCTGAGAAACTTCATCAAGATGAGTAACGTAAAGCATGCACGTGTATAGCCGACCTATGACAAGCCAGTACGAGGCTTAGAAAAGTCAAGGACTAGAGTATGCTAACTTCTACGATTGTGTGCTACTTTATTTACGTGTATTGAAGTAATTAAGAGTGGTGAATTGCACTTTATATATGTTGTACTATGTTTTCTTTTAAAAAAACAAGAAGGTTGCCTTCTAAACTATCATCTCACACATATATAGGATCCTCTTGCACCCTTTCTGCAACATAGTACTTCACTCATCCTCTCCTTTACCAACAGAACAAATAATTTGCGTACACCAGCTTGCATGAGCATGCAAATTTTCCAACAAACATAAAAGGGGTAAATTTTTTTATAGGGTACCCAACTATGGTGAATTATCAGTTTGGGGTCCAAACTTTGATTTGTATCAAAATGGTGACCTATTTTTAATTATGTTTCACCGATTGGGTACCCGGGTAATTCCGGTCATATTTGAATGATGTGGCAGTTCGGAAATATGAGTTAGCATAAAAAAATAAATGGTGCTTGCCACGTCAGCAACCCAGGTTATCTCTCTCTCTCTCTCTCTCTCTCTCTCTCTCTCTCTCTCTCTAGCTTTCTCAAAACCTTCTCCTCCTTCCCTTCTGATCCCCTGACGTCCCAGAGCTCCTCCTCCACCAACACCACCCAACTTCATCATCTCTAACATTTTCTTCACTTGGTTTACATCTCTTGACGTCCTATGAATAGCCTTCCACGGCTCTAGCCTCTTCACCAACGTCATCATCTCCCCCATGCTCTTAATGTCAAAAAAATTTAGTTCAAGTAAATGAGTGTTGGTCGCCAGTATTAATTAAAGAGCTTCTGTGAGAGAGAGAGAGATAAACTTATCTTGCTCTTCATGAATGGGACTGCAACCCAAAGCTACTCTAAAAGTGATGTCTTGCTGAGATTGAAGACATACGGAGGACCAAGACTCGGCATGGTGGTGACTGAACAGGTTGACTACGCCAAGCTTGTGCATTTGGACCAAGACTCGCATATAGTTGACTAATTAAAGAGCTTGAGAGAGAGAGAGAGACAGAGATGTGACCTGGGTTGCTGACGTGGCAAGCACCATTTATTTTTTTATGCTGACTCATATTTCCGAATTGCCACATCATTCAAATATGACCGGAATTATCCGGGTACCCAATCGGTGAAACATAATTAAAGATTGGTCACCATTTTGATACAAATCAAAGTTTGGACCTCAAACTGATAATTCACCATAGTTGAGTATCCTATCAAAAAATTTACCCCAACATAAAAGAGTACTTCAATTGTTCATTGGGAAATAATCAAAACCATACCTTCATATGTAAAATTTATATATTATTTTAAAATTTAATATTAAATGTGGTTTATTATTATTATTATTATTATTATTATTATTATTATTATTATTATTATTATTATGTGTGCATGGGTTGCATGTAATTTCAATCATCTTTTATCTATGTTCCCCAATTTTATAAAATACTTCCTCCGTTTTTTTTAGTTATCACATTTAACTAATTCACACCGATTAAGACAAGTTGGTTAAAATTAGTTAATTACCTATATTTTATAAAAAAAATCCATTACTTTACAAAATTATCCTTATTTAAAACCTCACTAGCGGAAAATATAATTTGATGCTTAGTTGATTTTCTTTTATTGAAAATTGTGCAAGAACATTAAATTATAGGGTAAATTTGAAAAAAAATCATTTAATGCTGCACAAAGTTTCCAATGTGACAAGTAAAAAGGAGCAAAGAAGAACTTCAAAATTTGACAACTAAAAAAAACGGAAGGAGTATAAAATCTTCCACTGAATTAATAAATTATATATTTATTTATCATTACAAAATTTATAAAGGTTTTAATATATATATTTATTATTACAAAATTTATAATTATTTATATATATCTATTTAGGATTTAAACTTTGTATGTAATTACTTTCGAAAGTTGTGGTGCCACTGGGAAGAGAGCGTAAATGATCCTTTTAATCTTTAATCTCATATCTCCTGTTTTTTAAAAAAATAATTAATTTTATAAAATATAAATGATATTTATAAACATATTTACTTTATTATTTAAAAAAACAACCTTTTGGTTTTTTGGAATTAGGCTTCTTCTGCATGCGTTTGAGATTTGACTTGTCTAAAAAAAAAAAAGCTATTGTACTTCATGACTAAGAACAAAATGAATCTCCAATAAAACAAAACATACCTACAAACATTAGAAACTAACCGAGAGTAAAACATTATGTCGTACCAAATACATTTATTTAATGTTATGACCAGACTTAGAAACCATGCAGACACAGATGCAAGTGGCACTTTTTTTTTTGAATAAAATGGATAAACCACAGATTTATTGGAAAAAGAAGGAGAAGTACAGAGAAATACAACGGAGAAGAAACAACGAACAAAAGAACTAAGAAGAAAGAGCCGCCTGCAATCCTCACCAGAGATGGGAAAAACAGAGGTGGGACAAAACAACAACAAGACAAATGAAAGAATAAAGAAAAAATAAGCTGGACTGGCGAAGGCTACCGTCTGGAGACACAGACCTGCCCAGCAACAAGAAGAGGAGAACTACTTCAGCAACACATGCACTCACTTAAACTATGATAAATAAAAGACATTATTACTTAATGCCATTGCCACAGCTTATTTAACATAAAACCATTGGATTGAAGTCATGATCTAGTAAACTTCAACACGCCATTGCTTATTTTTCTTCAGCCGGGCTAACATGTCTTCCCAAATCACACCTCTTTCCCTAGCAATTTTCTGAAATGTCTCCAGGATTTCAGACATCATTGTTTTTTAATCCAGCGAAATATATATATGCGCCTCCATCCAAAAGCGTGAATATTTCATCACCGCTTTCATAGATGCAGTCGGCTACAGAGTTATTCAAGGCTTGCTCATACCTGAATTTTTTTTTTGAAAAAATTGAATAAACCACTAATTTATTAAAAAGAAATCAGAACCAAAATAAATAAACAAAAAGAAAAAAAAACTCGTACCTGCATTTAGCATTTCAATTAATGATCATTAATTGCTAATGATTAACAAGCATTGACAACAAAAAAAAGAAGGTTTAATTCATTTATCCCAAATACCTGAAGTGGTCGGGGTTCTTTTCTAGGATTTTAGCAAATTCCCCATTGTAAAGGAGGCTGTTATAGTTGTCAGCTCCGTTGATCAACCAGGCCAGCCCATTGAATTTATCTTTTGGTACAAGTGGATCTACGAACAATCGTTGGATGTTGCTACGAAAAGGAGCAATACCAGTTAACGTTGCAACCATGATATGTTTGGCTTTTGGATCCTCTGGAAATACCATTGTTTTTCCAAAAGGGCCTGCATTAGAGATATACGACAAAAACCAATTTGGTAAGAGGTAAAAAAATTGTAACATTAAACACCCGATTTCAACAGGCCTCATGAATTGAATTCTACTGAGAATTCAAATTAATCGAGTTTGTCTTTCTACTAATTA
>NC_052485.1:19579839-19763594 GCF_009730915.1 Dioscorea cayenensis subsp. rotundata | reverse complement strand
GGGTTTTTTTAAACTAATATGTGTGTTTTGATGTTACTTTCAGCAGGTAGGGGTTGTGAGGCCAAGTATGAAGGAAAGAAGCCAATGTGGATTACAATGCACCGATTTTGGAGGAAATCTTGCTAAGGTTCAAACGCGAAGACATAGGTCGATGTGAGATGCTAGAGTGTATGCCAACCTCCTCGTATTCGAGTTGGCACATCCATTTGGAGGGGCACAAAGGCAGTCACACTCGAGCATTCCGACTTATGCACATAGAACAAGAGCTTCACCAATGTGCCTATCATTGAAGATGCACGTGGTCCATGACGTGAACATGTGCCCGTTTGCATTACTCCGATGAAAGTATGGATTCGGGAAGCTATTCAGGGCGGACATTGTAGCAACACTGTAGAAAGTACTGTAGCAGCATTGTTCACAGCCGGCAGAGAAAATAGGAGTTCAGAGGATCCACACGGGCGTGTGGCAATTATCCACGCCCGTGTGGAAATTCCCCACGGGCGCGTGAAGCATCCACGCCCGTGTAGTCGCCCGATTCCAGCCCTATTTAAAGCCGAATCAGCCCCGATTTTAGTATTCTTTTCTCCATCTTTTCCCCAACTTGAGAGAGGGCTTTGGCTAGGGTTTCGAAGGGTATTGGCCAAGGTTTTGGAGAGGTTCTACGGCTCCGACATCATCATTCCTTAGGAAGAAGATTGGTAGGGGAGCTTCTGTCGAGGCGTATCCTATACCGGACGAGGGAATCCTTGGACGACGAGTAGAGGACTTTCCACAAGACCATCAACACGACTATCGAGGAGGTTTCTTTACGGATTCATTGCTTTTACATTCTATTTCTTTAATTGTACTTAGCTCCATGGAGAGCTAAACCCCTAGTGGGTACTTAGGTATTGTGAACCCTAGGATGTATTTGTTTCTTTGAACCTCTTTATTATGCTTTCAATAAATTGATGTTTATTGTGAGTTCCAACATTGAATGCTTGATTGTATGAACATTTCCCCTAGAGTGACACTAGGGTTGAGAGTTCTTGGTGGTAACCTTGTGAGTGAGTGACAAACCATGAGCGTTAAATGAAGCTAGGTTGGAGAGGGTTGAGAGGGTGAGTCGAGAGGTACAGGAGCGTCCCCTTTCCCCTCCGGCATGATAGATCCTACCTCCGTTCCTCGTGTTCTTTGCGGTCATAATAGAGTGAATGGTCTAAGGGATGAACTTCCGCTGGGGCTTAGTTGTGCGTGCAACAGAGTGAAGCGTTGAGGTGATCTTAGTATCTACAGCTCAATTGTGGTTAGGGACCTTCCACCTGGACCAAAGGGTTAGGTCTATTATAAGGAAGAGATTTATCACTTGGAATCCCTGGAGCTCATTGCAACTCTATGCGAGTGCAAGGTGTTGAGGTTGTTTGATTTCTCCTCCGGGACATGTATAGAGTTAGGCATAGTTGACCTTAGATTTGGAACTATGTAATTAAGGATTTCCATGACTCACCATCACATTGATTAGGAAGCATAATAGAGGGTTCTTGCACTTGAAACAATTATCCTAGGTATGGCATTATCCGGGTACCCCATCTTTATCGATTGCCTTAACCCCTTCTTTAATTTTGCTCTCTTACTTGTTGCTTTTACTGTTGAGAATTGAATCATTGTCACACTCATTATCATTGATCTTTTACATAGCTAAGATTCGAATTAAGTATTTTTATTCCCTACTCCAAATGGATTCGATACCTGCTCACCCGGCATTATTACTTTGACAAACCCGTGCACTTGCAGGATATACGTAAGGGGACCTTGTCAAGTTTTTGGCACCGTTGCCGGGGAGTAGGCATTTGGAGATACTTTGCACTTTGTTTTATTAGCTATTTTACCAAATATTCTATTTCCTATGTTCTTATTCTATCATCATTCTGATTTCTTTTTCTTTCTTTTTGGTTACAGCTACAGGTTATGACCTGAGGGAATCCCTCAATATTGATTGAAGGGGATCCTGAGGTTGAACGTATACTTAGAAGAAAAGAGAAAGAGCCTGTGCAAGAACAGTCTAATCCAGCTGATTTGGAAGCAAAAGAATCTGAAAAAATGGCAGAACAGAATGAGCAACAACGAACATTATCCGATTATGCCAGACCTTCAGTGTTGGCAACACAATCGAGTATTGTGCGTCCCCCAATTACAGCTCAGAACTTTGAGCTAAGGCCGGCATTCATCCACATGTTGGAGTAATCCGCACAGTTTAACGGTTTGGCCGATGAGGATCCAAACAGTCACATAGAGAGCTTTTTTGAGGTGTGTGATATCCTAAAGATAAATGGGGTGACGGATGATGCCATCAAATTGAGAGCCTTCCCATTTTCCCTAAAGGGGAGAGCGAACCTGTGTCTACACTCATTACCTAGAGCATCAATTATTACGTGAGAGGAGATGATAGAAGCTTTTCTAACCCGTTATTTTCCTCCCGGAAAATCAGCAAAGCTTAGGAACGAGATCTCATCCTTTGTTCAGTTGGAATTGGAGTCTCTATTTGAGACATGGGAAAGGTTCAAGGAGCTCCTGAGGAAGTGCCAGCAACATGAATTCCCGGAGTGGATGATTGTTCAAACCTTTTACAATTGTTTGAACCCGAGTACAAGGCAACTCTTGGATGTGGCATCAGGAGGTACCTTAGGTAGCAAGACCCCCTGATGAGACCCGTCAGTTGATTGAAGAAATGGGGTTAAACAGCTACCAATGGAATGCTAGGGAGAAGGAAAAGGTGGCCGGTCTTCATGAAATAGATACGGTAACTTCATTGGCAGCCCAAGTGGAAAATTTGAGTAAGAAGTTAGATCTTCTAATGTCAAACAGAGTGGCGGCTGTGACTAATTGTACCGGGTGTGGTGGAGGACATGTTCCCTCCGATTGCCCAATCTCTATTGGTGATGTTTCTTCAGTGGAGAATGTTGATTTTGTAGGTAATGGCATGAGACCTCAAGGAAACCCATATAGCAATACCTACAATCCGGGTTGGAAGAATTATCCCAATTTTTCATGGAGTAACCAGGGTCCACAAAAGGCCATGGGCCACCAGATTTTCAACAACAACAACAAGCCCTCTTAAGTGGAAAACAGAGTCTCAGGTTTGGAAACCCGAATGAGTGACCTGGAGAAGATTTTGACTAGATTCATACAATCTGCAAATACAAGGTTTGAATCAGTTGAGTCTACACTTCGCAACCACACCGCCTCTTTGCATAATCTTGAAAATCAAGTGGGGCAAATTGCGAAGTCTCTCTCCGAAAAGCCACATGGAAGCTTACCAAGCAATACAGAGATCAACCCTAGAGAGCATGTGAAGGCGATCACTTTGAGAAGTGGTCGTGAGGTTGAAGGTAGGCTTCCGAGTGAGAAGCCAAAAGAACACGCACCCGAGGTTATAGAGGTGGAAGAGGGGACAAGCAAAGATAAAGAGGTGGCATCCCCACCTTTCAAGCCAAGAATCTCTTATCACTCTAGATTGAAAAATAACCAAGGGGATCAACAGTACACGAAGTTCCTGAGTTTGTTCAAGAAACTCCATATCAACATTCTTTTTGTTGAGGCATTGGACCAAATGCCTAAGTATGCAAAGTTCTTGAAAGACTTGTTGACTAACAAGAGGTAGTTGGAGGAAAGTGCTTCAGTGATTCTAGATACTTCCTGCTCGATAGTATTGCAAAAGAACATGCCGAACAAGAACAAAGACCCGGGAAGCTTCATCATTCCTTGTAATATTGGTAATCTTGGTGAGGAAATGGCATTGGCGGACTTAGGGGATAGTATCAACGTCATGCCATACAGCTTCTTTCAAAAGCTAGGCTTGGGCGAGCCTAGGCCGACTCGGATGACTTTGCAACTAGCGGACCAAACAGTGCGACATCCGAGAGGCATCATTGAAGACGTGCTTGTCAAGCTGGACAAGTACATTTTTCTGGTTGACTTTGTAGTGCTAGATGTCAATGAGGATGCGAATGTACCTTTGATACTTGGGAGACCATTCTTGTGGACTTCCAAAGCCTTGATTGACATGGACGGCGGAGAGCTCACCTTGAGAGTTGGAGATGACAAGATCACATACCGCCTTGCTGAGGCCATGCCGTATTCTCTCAATTTCGATGATACTTTATATTTTCTAGACACTACGGATGAGATTATTGATGAATACATACAGGAGATGTTCAATCCGGATCCGTATGAAGGTTTGTTCGACCAAGAGGAGGGACATGAAGATGTAATGATGCTTGGATCGACGGAAGATGTACCATCTACCCCGGGGATCTTAAAGAAGATGCTTCGGAAAATGAAGAGGGCTAGGAGATGCCACCGGAAACACTCCAAGGCTGTTGGAGACGTACGTGAACCGAAGAAGTTGGGCGTATCATTGTTAGGTGGTCCGAAGCCCGATAATACACCTTCTACTCTCAAGAGACATTGCACATCATGCTTTCAAGTCATGGGTAAGAGGGCAGCTTTCATTCATGAACCCCCGTGAGGTAAAACAAGCGCTTCTTGGGAGGCAACCCAAGTATCTACTGTTTTCTTAGCTTTTAGTTTTGCTTGTTTGCATGAATAATTTGTTAAGTGTTGGTGTCTTAATTTCTTTGATGCTTGTGCTGAGATTTCCTTGTGAACTTTGAATTTTAATCGTGTGTTTTCATGTGGAATTGGCGAAGTTTGGTCATTTGAGCTCCATTTCATGTTTTTCACTGGTAAAAAATTACATAATAGAGCAAGCTCTGAGTGTGTAAACATGTTCAGAAATCTTCTGCAGAGCGTACAGATTTTTCTAAGTCATCCAGAGAAAGCACACGGCCGTGTGGAATTTCCGCAAGTCCGTGGATTTGCACTACGAGCTCATCCAGAGAAGGCACAGGGGCGTGCAGCTGCCCCTGTAAATGACCATGTGACTGTCGCACGCCCGTGGGTAATTTCCGCACGGGCGTGTGCATTCCTGCAGAGTTAGGCGGATTTCCACATACTCGTGTGAAATTCTGCAGAGGAGTTCTCTCCATCCCGAGAAAACACAGGGGCGTGCAGCTGCCCCAGTGAATTGGGCATGTGAATGCCCACGCCCGTGCGGAATTTCCACTGGGGCGTGTATAACACTTGGTTTTTTTCTCGGATGTCCAGAGAAGCCACAGGGGCGTGCGTCTTCCCCTATGGGTCGGATGCATGGCCGTGGGTATTTTCCACACGGCCGTGCGATAGAGTCCGAGTCGAAAGGAGTGTTTTCCCGAGAACGCACAGGGGCGTGCATGCGCCCCTGTGGCTCCTTTGTAATGAAGCGCACAGGCGTGGGTAATTACCGCACGCCCATGTGGATGCACAGAACATCAAGGGTCGCGAGTCCTTTTTTAAAGAAGATTAGTTTCTCTCCCCTCTTCATGACCTCTATTCATCTGAAAACATTCTCGCATCATTATCCGATTTCATATCGCTACAGTTATAGGATTTTTGCAAGGTTTCCGGCCGGTTCGTCATTTTCTCATCTCATCTCATTGGTAAGCTCTATTCCTCGTTTTCTTTGCCAATTCATGGTTTCCATCAATTAATCTAGTTAATAATGCTTTGTTTCTTCAATTAGAAGGATGATTGATGCTTAGAACGAAGTTAGAAATATTTTTAAGTTGTATTGTTGAATTTTTGGAGTGCGGCCGTGTGGTTTTCACGCCCCGTGGTTCCACACGGGCGTGTGGAAATTCCACACGACCGTGTGGATTTCTGCAGTATTATTTTGTCAACTTGTTTGATCGAATCATTTCAAATTTTGCAGATTATGGCACCTCGATCGAAGAAGCAAGCTGATAAGAGGGCACATGAGTCATCCCCTTAGCCTGAGGGCATGAGGTTTGTGATTCCAGAGCATCAAGTTCGCTATGAATTCCTAGACACGACTATACTGCGAGATATATAGCAGGGAGATGAGTTCGCTGATGAGGTAGAGGATCTCATTTCAGTAGGTGGTTGACGGCAGTTATTGAAGATTAGAGAACCCGCCATCCGAGAGTTTGCCCTGGAGGTATTATCATCATTCGAATTTGACAGATCTTACACAAGCTTTGACAGTTTGGATACCATTCAGTTCAGAGTATTTGGACACCACCATACCTTGAGCGTCACTCAGTTTTTGGTACGACTTGGCTTGTATGAGGAAGCATTCACAGATACGAAGGAGTATGCTCAGTTACCGACTGATTATCCTGGCACGTTGACCTCCGTAGAGAGCTTACAGAGTGCTATGTGGTCAGGGTCAGTACGAGCAGGGGGTGTCTAAGGCCACGTGCCTTTCCCGGCCTGCTTACAGATATTTACATGCCATCATGAGTAGGTCGGTGAATGGCCGTGGTAATAGCACTGGTGTTTTAAGTCGACAGGAATTATTGTATCTGTACTCGATGGTGCAGCGTGTACCGATTCACTTAGGGCACATCATGGCAGTGTACATCAGACATTAGGGGCACTATGCTAGACTGGGAGCGATCTTCTTGGGACCCTACATTACAAGATTAGTGCTAGGCATGGGTCTCTTGGATTCGATTCGCGGGGCCGAGAAGACGAGTATACCTGCTCCCTTGAGCCTAGAGACGATCAGGTTGATGGGCATGGTCCACAGGGTTAGGACAGGGGGTTTTGTGTTAGTGCTACCAGCTCCAGAGATAGCTGAGGACGAGGGTGATGAAGCCGGGGCATCTCTACCCGCTCCAGAGCCTCAGCCAGCCCCGATGGAGACCGAGATACCTCGAGTAGCAGAGGAGCCACCCCCCGTGCGTATATTTTCACCATCTCGAGCTTATGATCGCTTTGAGAGGCTTGAGAGTACTTTAGGGGTGATACGGACTGAGGTAGCTGAGGCTTGAGCCGAGATTGCAGAGATTAGGGATACGCAGGCAACTTAGTACACAGAGTTAATGGCACATTTCGACGTTTTACAGCAGATCTTAGAGCGCGACGTTGCTTCATCATTTGTTTTACGGCCGAGGACTCCTCAAGCCCCATCAGTTCCTCCGGCACCCTCATCCCCTACCCCGGCACCAGTGGACCCACCATGTGCATCTACACCAGCAGCAGCAGTTGCACCGGAGCGCGAGCACGACACTTACATTTGACATTTTTTTACCTCATTTTCTTTATGTTGCATTTTTATTTTAGACTTGTTCACTCAGAAAGGATTCTTCTTCTGAGTTTATTTTCATTTTGCATCTCAACTTGTATTCATTATCTATCTTTTATATATACTCGAGAGTCAAGCAAATATTGTTTTGATTGCTTCTCCCACATTTGCTTTTGCATGATTTATATTTTGAGTGAGCTTGCATGTGTACATTGGGGACAATGTACAACTTAAGTGTGTGGGATGGGGAGTTTCATAGTGCACACATCTTTTCTATTGTTCTTGATTGTTATATGCTCACATAGCCAATGGCGGTTCACATTAGTTGCAAGGATTGTATTCTTTAGTTTAGGAGAATTTCTAACATTGAATGTTTTCATGCTCTAGTTCTTGCTTGAATTTCTAGGAATTTTTGCCCGATTTACACTTAGTGCACTACTCATTCTTTAAACTCTTTTGGAAACTCAAGTTCGATGTTAAAGGGTCTAGTTATAGTTACTTCTTGTTTTAAATTCAAAAAAAAAAATAGTTTAATTGTTTATTTGTGCTTGTTGTGTGGAAAGAGCTACCACCTATGAAGTATGAAGCTACTCTCATAAGTCGGATACTAGTTATGCCCTAATGAGAGAAAGAGTTATCTCATAAGATGAGTGAAAGCTACCACTCCGGTAGAAAGAGCTACCACCTCGAAAGTGTGAAAGCCACCTTAGCGGGCGCTTTGGAAAGGGCTACCTTAGAGGATGTGTGAAGCTACTACCATCTTTGAAATTGTTGTCACTTTTGTAGATAAATAAGTCCATTGTACTTAGAACTTTGAGGGGTATACTTTGGGTTGACTTGAGTGAGTTCACACACGTACATGACTTCGGGTTTTGTTTCCTTTTTGATTCAAGTTTTTAGCTAGAGCATTGATTTTTTCGTATTTAGTGTTGAAATTTCTCTCACATGTATAATGCTCTCTTTGTATATTTTGGTGAACCTAAGGCCAAGCACTTTCAATATTTTCTTCATGGATGCACATAACGTTTTAATTTTTGCTTGAGGACAAGCAAAAGCTTAAGTGTGGGGGAGTTTGATAAGTGCTTGTGTGATATAAATGCGAAGCGTTCATTCCTTATGTTGAGCATTACTTTTCTCAGGTTTTTACACTAATATGTGTGCTTTTATGTTACTTTCGCACAGGTAGGGTTGTGAGGCCAAGTATGAAGGAAAGAAGCCAATGTGGATTATAATGTACCAATTTTGGAGAAAATCTTACTAAGGTTCAAACGGGAAGACATAGGTCAATGTGAGATGCTAAAGTGTGTGCCAACCTCCTCGTATTCGAGTTGGCACATCCATTTGGAGGGGCATAAAGGCAGTCAAACTCGAGCATTCCGACTTATGCGCATAGAACAAGAGCTTCACCAACGTGCCTATCATTGAAGTTGCACGTGTGGAAATTCCCCACGGGCGCGTGAAGCATCCACGCCCGTGTAGTCGCCCGATTCAAGCCCTATTTATAAATGAATCAGCCCCGATTTTAGTATTCTTTTCTCCATCTTTTCCCCAACTTGAGAGAGGGCTTCGGCTAGGGTTTCGAGGGGTATTGGCCAAGGTTTTGGAGAGGTTCTACGGCTCCGACATCGTCATTCCTTAGGAAGAACGTTGGTAGGGGAGCTTCCGTCGAGGCGTATCCTATACCGGACGAGGGAATCTTTGGACGACAAGTAGAGGACTTTCCACAAGACCATCGACACGACTATCGACTGGGTTTCTTTATGGATTCATTGCTTTTACATTCTATTTCTTTGATTGTACTTAGCTCCATTGAGAGCTAAACCCCTACTGGGTACTCGGGTATTGTGAACCCTAGGATGTATTTGTTTCTTTGAACCTCTTTATTATGCTTTCAATAAATTGATGTTTATTATGAGTTCCAACCTTGAATGCTTGATTATATGAACATTTCCCCTAGAGTGACACTAGGGTTGAGAGTTCTTGGTGGTAACCTTGTGAGTGAGTGACACACCACGAGCGTTAGACGAAGCTAGGTTGGAGAAGGTTGAGAGGGTGAGTCGAGAGGTACAGGAGCGTCCCCTTTCCCCTCCGACATGATAGATTCTACCTCCGTTCCTCGAGTTCTTTGCGGTCATAATAGAGTGAATGGTCTAAGGGATGAACTTCTGCTGGGGCTTAGTTGTGCGTGCAACGGAGTTAAGCGTTGAGGTGATCTTAGTATCTAGGGCTCAATTGTGGTTAGGGACCTTCCACCTAGACCAAAGGTTAGGTCTATAATAAGGAAGAGATTTATCACTTGGAATCCCTTGAGATCATTGCAACTCGATGAGAGTGCGAGGTGTTGAGATTGTTCGATTTCTCCTCTGGAACATGTATAGAGTTAGGCATAGTTGACATTAGATTTGGGACTATCTAATAAAGGATTTCCACGACTCACGATCGCATTGAGTAGGAAGCATAATAGAGGCTTCTTGCACTTGAAACAATTATCCTAGGCTTAGCATTATCCGGGTACCCCATCTTTATCGATTGCCTTATCCACTTCTTTAATTTTGCTCTCTTACTTGTTGCTTTTATTGTTGAGAATTGATTCATTGTCACACTCATTATCATTGATCTTTTACATAGCTAAGAATCGAATTAAGTATTTTTATTCCCTACTCCCAGTGGATTCGATACCCGCTCACCCGGGATTATTACTTCGACAAACCCGTGCACTTGCGCGATATACGCAAGGGGACCTTGTCAGTGTGCTTGACCCACAGTGGTAGCCGCACGCCCCTGTGGCTCCTCTGTCAAACCGAGAAAATTCTCTATGTGTTTCGCACTCCCATGTGGACATTCCACACGAGCGTGGATCATTACTAACTTTCTGCATGAAAACACACGCCCGTGCGAAAATTACCCATGGCCGTGTGGGTGTCACAAAGTTGTTCATAGGGGCGCGTCCATGCTCCTGTGCCCTCTCTAGACGTGCTCACAGTGAAAATCCACAGGCATGTGGAAATTCCACACACCCGTGTGTTTTCTCTGGATGCCTTAAATACTCTGCAGGCTCTATAAAAAATTCCTGAACAAGTAAACATCACTCAGAGCCTGCTCCCTTATGCAAAATATACCTATGAAAACATGAGAAACTAACTTGCACGACCAAAAAGTTTGCCAAATCCACATGAAAGAGAGATGACATCAAAAATCTCCAAGAAAACACACAACAATGCATCAAAACATATAGACACCAACACTCAACACTTTATTCATGCAAACACTAAACTAACATCTAAGAAAAGAGTAAACACTTGGGTTGCCTCCTAAGAAGCACTTGTATAATGTCACTAAGCTTGAGGTACCTTGTCTTACCTCACGGGGGTTCATATATGAAGGTTGCCCTCTTACCCATAACTTGAAAGCATGATTAGCAAAGTCTCTTGAAGGTAGAGGGGGAATCATTTGGCTTTGTGCCACCTAGCAAAGGTTCATCCAACTTGTTCAGTTCACATGCATCCAATAGCCTTGGTGCATTTCCGGTGTCGTCTTCTTGCCCTCTTCATCTTTCAGAGCACCTTCTTCATGATCCCCGGGTTAGATGTTACTTGTTCCTCCAGACCAAGCATCATTATTTCTTCATTGTCCACATCTTGGTCGAACAAACCCTCGTGCGGGTCCGGATTAAACATTTCCACATGTATTCATCAACAATTTCATCTGTAGTGTCAAGAAAGTAAAGAGTATCATCAGAGTTAAGAGAATGTCACATGGCTACGGCGATGCAGTATGTGAGCTTATCATCTCCAACCCTTAGTGTCAACTCCCCGCTGTCCATGTCGATCAATGCTTTGGAAGTGCGCAAGAATGACCTCCCAAGTATCAAAGGAACATCCGCATCCTCATCGACGTCCAACACCACAAAATCTACAGGAAATATATATTTGTCAACTTTGACAAGCACATCTTCAATGATGCCCCACGGATGTGTCACTGTTCAGTGCACTAATTGCAATATCATCCGAGTGGGCCTAGGCTCTCCCAAGCCTTGCTTCTAAAAGAAGGCATATGGCATGACATTGATACTGGCCCCTGAGTCCGCCAATGTCATTTCTTCAACCAAGTTGCCAATGTTGCACGGAATGATGAACCTTCCTGGGTCTTTCTTCTTGTTCGGCATATTCTTTTGCAAGACTGCCAAGCAAAACACATCTAGAATCATGGAGGCACTATCCTCCAATTTCCTCTTATTGGTCAACAAGTCCTTCAAGAATTTTGCATATTTAGGCATTTGGAACAATGCCTCAAAAAAGGAATATTGATGTCGAGTTGCTTGAACAAACTTAGGAACTTCTTGTACTTTGTTCATCCGCTTGGTCATTTTTCAATCTAGAGGGATAAGGGATTCTTGGCTTGAAAGGTGGGAACACCACATTCTTCTCTTAGCTTGCTCCCTCCTCAACCTCTATGACCTCAGTTGCATCTACATTGGGTTTCTCACTCGAAAGCCTACCCTCAACCTCAAATCCACTTCTCAAAGTGATCGCCTTCACATGCTCTCTAGGATTGTTCTGGGTATTACTTGGCAAGCTTCCTTGTGGTCTCTCTGATAAAGACTTTGCAATTTGCCCCACTTGATTCTCAAGTTTGTGAAAGGAAGCGGTGTGGTTGCATAGTATAGCCTTGATTGATTAAAACCTTGTATCTGACGATTGCACAAATCTAGTCAAGTTCTTCTCTAAATCGGTCATTCTAGTCTCTAAGCCTGAAACTCGGTTCTCCATGTTCGGGACTTGTTGTTATTGGAAACCCGGCGTGCCATGGCCTTTTGTGGTCCTTGGTTGCTCCACGAAAAATTGGGATGAGTCTTCCAACATAGATTGTAGGTGTTGCTATATGGATTCCCATGGTTCCTCATTGCATTACCCACAAAGTCGACTTTTTCCACCGAAGATGCATCACTAATATAGATCGGGCAAACGGATGGAGCATGTCCTCCACTGCACCCAGTGCAAGTAGTCATGGCCGTCACCCTATTAGAAGTTAGAAGGTCTAAATTCTTGCTCAATGATTCCACTTGGGCCGCTAAAGAGGTTACCGCATCTATTTCATGGAGCGCGGCCACCTTTTTCCTTTCCTATGCATTACATTGATAACTATTCATGGCCATGTAATCCATTAACTCTCGGGCGTCTTCTGGGGTTTTACTCCCCATTGTACCTCCTGCGGCGGCATTTGTCAATTGTCTTTTACTCGGATTCAACCCATTGTAGATGGTTTGGATAATCATTCATTCGGGAAATTTGTGATGGAGGCTTTGGGCAAGGAATGAAGCCACTGCTTGGCTCTTCCCTTGAGAGAGAATGGGAAAGCCCTCAATCTAATAGCATCATCCGATACACCATTAATCTTTAGCATATCACAACCTTCCAAGAACTCTTTCTATGTGGTTGTTTGGGTCCTCATCGGTCAAACTGTTAAATTGTGCTGACTGCTGAATCATTTGGATGAATGCCGGCTTCAGCTCAAAGTTTGGAGCTGTGATCGGGGGTCGCATAATACTCTATTGTGTACCCAAAACTAAGGGTCTAGCATAATCAGAAAGTGCCCTCTATTGCTCATTCTATTCTGCCATATTATCTGACCCTTCAACTACTATTTCAGCTCGATTAGATGGTTCTTGCACAGGTTCTTTTCCCCTTCTTCAAGGTGTACGTTCAAGTTCTGGATCTTCTTCAATCAATGTCGAAGGATTTCCTCGGGTCATAACCTAGAGCAGCACCAAAAGAAAGAAAACAAATCAGAACGACGATAGAACAAGAAGATGTGAAATAGAATGAATGAATGAATAGTTAAGAAAACAAAGTGCAAAGTATCTCTAAACGCCTACTTCCCGGTAACGGCGCCAAAAACTTGACAACGCCCCTTGCGTATGTCCCGCAAGTGCACTGGTTTGTCGAGTAATAAAATCCCAGGTGAGTGGGTATTGTATCCATAGGGAGTAGGGAATAAAAATACTTCAACTGTTTTTTAACCAAGTCAAAGATGAATAATGGTTTTGTTCACAAGATGTAATGTAAACAAGAATAAAGGAGACAAGAAAGAGAAGCACAAGTAAGTGGAGGTAAGGATATCGATATAAATGGGGTAATCAGATATTGTTCCGCCTAGGATGATCGGTTTAAGTGCAAAACCCTCTATTATTCTTTCTAACTAATTCATTAATAAGTCATGGAGATCCTTTAATACATGGTCCCAAATCTAAGGTCAACCATGTCCTGACTCTATACATGTCTCGGAGAAGAAATCGAACAATCTCAACACCTTGTACTCATACAAATCGCAATGAGTTCTAGGGATTCTAAGTGAAAAATCCTCTTCCTAAATGTAGACCTAACCTTTTGGTCTAGGAGGAAGGTTCCTAGTCACAATTAAGCCCTAGGTGCTAAAATCAATTCAACGCCCTGCTACCTCTCGACTCACCCTCTCAACCTTCTCCAATCTAACTTTGTCTAACTCTCATGGTGTGTCACTTACTCACAAGGGTTACCAATAAGAACTCTCAACCCTAGTGTAACTCTAAGGGAGTATTCATTCAATTAAACATTCAAGATTTGAACTCAATTAAAGCATCAATTAATAATGGTATAATAAAAGGTTTAATGAAACAAATACATACTAGGGTTCACAAATCCAAGTACCCACTAGGCGGTTTAGCTGTCCATGGAGCTAGTTACAATAAACAATGAAATCGAATGTAAAAGCAAGTAATCCATAGAGAACCCCTTCAATAGTAATGGCGATGGTCTTGTGGAGAAGCCTCAACTCTTCCAAAGGTCCCTTTGTCTGGCCTAAGATACACCTCGGCGGATCGATGCTGACGAAAGCTCTCCCACTAACCTTTTTCTAAATAGAGTGCGATGATAAAGCCATAGAACCTCTCCAACACCCATGCCAATGCCTCTCAAAACCTTAGATGGTGCCCTCTCTCAAGTTGGGAAAAAGATGGATCAAAGATTCCTTAAATCACGGCTGAAATCGGCCTTAAATAAGGCTAGAATCTGGGATCCACATGCCCCTGTGGATTCTGCACATGGGCCTGTGGAAATTCCACACGGGCGTGGATAATGTCCACACGCCCTTGTGGATTCTCTAAACTTCATTTTTTTGGCCGGCTGTGAATAGAACCTGCTACAGTAGTGACCTGAAACAATCCCGAATCCATGTTTTCATTGAGGTAACATAAACGGGCACACGTTTACGTCTTAGATCGCTTTGCTTCTTCAATATACTGCTTCATTGGTGAAGATCTTGGTATCAGTGCACAGCTGGGATACTTGAATGTGACTGCCTTTGTGCCACTCTAAATCATTGTGCTAACTTGAATACAAGGAGGTTGGCACACATTCTTGCATCTTGAACCCAACTTATGACTTCGTGTTTGAACCTTCTCAAGATTTTCTCCAAATAGTTTATTCATGACCTACATTGGCTTCTTTTGTTAACATTCGGCTTCACAACTCTATATGCATGAAAGTAACATAAATGCACACATATTAGCACTAAAACCTGATAAAAATAATTCTCAACATAAGGAAAGAATACTTCGTATTCTTATCACACAAGCACTTGTCACCTTGCCAGAGAAATCGCCCAATCTCAACACCTCACACTGTATGCAGTTACAAAAAGATCTAAGGATTCCAATTGATAACCACTATTCCTATATGTAGATCTAACCCTTTGGTCCATCCGAAAGACCCCTAGTCATAATTAAGCTCCAGATACTAAGGATTACTTCAACGCTTCACTCTATTGCTAGCGCAAATAAGCCCTAGAGGAGTTTCTCTCTTGGCACTGCACTCTATTGTGAGCTGAAAGAACTCTAGGAACATGGAGGTAGGATAAAATCAAACGTTAAAACATGTAATCCATAATGAAATAAAAAGTTAAAACATGTAATCCATGTATCCACTAAGGGGTTTAGCTCTCCATTGAGCAAGATATAATCAATAATGAAATCAAAAGTTCAAACATGTAATCCATAACAAAATCCCCTCGGTATTCATGTTGATGATCTTGTGGAGTAGCCTCATCCTCTCCAAAGGTCCTCTTGTCAAGCCTAGGGCACACCACATCTGATCAGTGCCGACGAAAGCTCCCCCAATAACTATCTTCCAAGAGAAAGACGGTGTTTAAGCCATAGAACCACTCCAAAACCCTTGCCAAAGCCCCTCTAAACCCTAGCCGTAGGCCTCCCAAAAGTTGGAGAAAAGATGGAGAGAAGGATGAAAGATAAATCCCCAAATCAGTACAAGTTGCGGCTTTATAAAGGACTAGAATCGGGCAATCACACGGGCGTGTGGAATTTCCTCACGCCAGTGTGGATTTTTGGAAATCAGATTTTCTGCGGGCTTTGAACAATAACTACTGCAGTAAATTAAAACAATGATTTACTACAGTATCTGCTACAGTACTCCACAAAAATACTCACGAATCCACACTTTTCACTGACACAACATAAAACTAGCACTTGTCTATGCCGTAGATCGCATCGCTTCTTCAATAAAATGCCATATTGGTGAAGATCTTGCTAACATTGCACAAGTCAGAATACGTAAATGTGACTGCCTTTGTGCCCCTCAAAACCATGTAATTGCTTGAGTGCATATAGGTTGGCACACATTCACGTATCTTCGATCACAACTTGTGTCTTCATATTTGTTCACTCCAGGACTTCATCAACAAAGTATAATCGTAATCTACTTTGGCTTTTTATTTCATATTTGGCTCCACAACACTATATGCACAAAAGTACACAAAAACACATGCATTAGTGATAAAATTTGATAAAAGTAATGCTCTTCGCAAGAAAAGAATACTTCGTATTCTTAGTACACAAACACTTATCAAACGATAACTGCTACAGTAAATTGCTATAGGGATTTACTATAGTAATCTGCTACAATACCCCGCCTAAATATTCCCGAATACACACTTTTCATTTGAGGAACCATAAATGGGCACACGTCTATGTCGTAGATTGCATTGCTTCTTTAATCAAATGTCATATTGGTGAAGATCTTGCTAATATTGCACAAGTTAGAATACGCAAATGTGACTGTCTTTGTACCCTCCAAACCATGTTATTGCTTGAGTACATGGAGGTTGGCACACATTCACGTATCTTCGATTACAACTTGTGTCTTCACATTTGTTCACTCCAAGACTTCATCAACAAAGTACAATCACAATATACTTTGGCTTCTTTCTTTCATTATTTGGCTCCACAACCCTTCATGCGGGTGGTAGGGGGTAGCAAGGCGATGATGCACTCCATAGCGCTTCAACACTTTCTCAAGTTGAGTGTCACAAAAATGAATCCCTCGATCACTAATGATAATTCGTAGGATCCCAAATCGAGTGAACATCCTCTTTATAAATTTGACCATGGTCCTAGCATCATTAGTAGGTAAAGCTTGAGCCTCTACCCATTTTGAGACATAATCAACTGCAACTAGAATGTATTAACTACCGTTAGACTTTGGAAACGGGTCCCATAAAATCAATTCTACAAACATCAAATACCTCACAAAATTGAATTAGATTATGAGGCATTTCATCCCACCGCGATAGATTTCTGGCCCTTTGATAACTGTCGCATCGAAGAACAAACTAATATGCATCTTGGAATAAAGTCGGCTAATAAAATCTAGCAGCCAAAGCCTTTTCAGACATTCTACTTGAAGCATAATGCCCCTAACTGGCCCAAAGTGACAATGTGCAAGGATATTCCACCCTTCTTTCCTTGATACACATCTTCGAACTACATGATCTGCACAAATGCGGAACAAGTATAGATCATCCCAAAAATAATTCCTCAAGTCACTGAAGAACTTCTTCTTTTGCTGGAATGTGAGGCCCTACTTAAGTACTCTCCCTGACAAGTAGTTTGCAAAATCTCAGAACCATGGAGTTCCTTCTGATTCTGAACTCTAAACTACATACAAGTGTTCCTTGGGAAAGTAATCATTAATCTTTTTCTTAGCTGGCTATTGACCTTCACACCCCTCTAATCAATACAAATGGTCTGCAACCACATTTTTGGTTCCTCTCTTGTCTTTCATCTCCATATCGAACTCTTACAACAATAGGATCCAATAAATCAACCTCAGTTTTGCATCAGCCTTGTTCATAATATAGCAGAGCATCGAGTGATCGATAAACACAGTGACCCTAGATAAGATGAAATATGGTCGAAACTTGTCGAAAGCAAACACCACTGTGAACAACTCTTTTTTGGTGGTTGTATAGTTCTCTTGAGCACTCGTAAGAGTCTTGCTAGCATAATAGATCAGTTGGAATTACCTATCTTTCCACTGACCCAAAACTGCTCCAACAGCATACTTACTTATATCGCACATGAGCTCAAAGGGTTTGTTCCAATCAGGTATTGTCAAAATTGGTGCTTGCATTAGTTTCTCCTTTAACAAGTTGAAAGCTATCAGATAGTCATTCCCAAAATCAAATTGAACATCCTTTTCAAGGAGTTTAGTCAATGGTTGGGTGATTTTCGAAAAGTCCTTGATGAGCCTTCTGTAAAAATCTGCATGCCCCAAGAAACGACGAGCCCCTTTTTATAGTTGTAGGTGGATGAGCTTTTCTATGACTTTAATCTTTGGCTTATCCACCTCCATCCCCACTTGGGAAATCTTATGTCCAAGGACAATGCCTTATTGGACCATAAAGTGACACTTCTCCCAATTAAGAACAAGATTTGTCTCTTCACATCTCACTAACACTCTCTCCAAATTCCTTAAACAAATGTGAAAGGAATCTCTGTACACTAAGAAATCATCCATGAACACCTCCATGATGTCTTCTAAGAGATCGTCGAAGATGGCAGTCATGCAATGTTAGAATGTCGCAGTGTGTTACACAACCCGAAAGCCGTTCTTCTGTAAACAAAAGTACCATAAGGGCAAGTAAATGTTGTCTTCTCTTGATCTTCTGGAGCTATAGGAATTTGAAAATACCCCAATATACCATCAAGGAAACAATAAAACTTATGCCTGGCCAACCGCTCCAACATCTGATCAATAAATGGCAACAAAAAATGGTCCTTTCGAGTTGTATCATTTAGCCTTCTGTAGTCTATGTAGACACACCAGCCCATAACTGTCCTGGTTGGAATTAGTTCATTCTTTTCATTCTTCACAACCACCATTCCTCCCTTCTTCGGGACTATTTGAGTTGGGCTCATCCACGCACTGTCTAAGATGGGATAAATTATTACCGCATCTAGAAGTTTTACCACCTCTGCCTTGACAACTTCCTTCATGTTTGAGTTCAATCTTCTCTGAGGTTGAATCACCGACTTGTAGTTGTCCTCCATTAAAATCTTATGAGTGCAAAATGAGGAACTGATGCCTTTTATATCAGAGATCTTCCAAGCAATAGTAGATTTATGTGTTTTAACATGCTCACAAGCTTATCTTTCTGATCTGGAGAGAGATTTGAGTCTACAATCATCGGAAGCTTTGATTCTTCCATTAGAAAGCCATATTCCAATTGTGCCGGTAAAGTTTTCAGCTCTAACTTGGGCGGTTCCTCAATTGATTGTCGTAATCTTCTTTCCTTCAATGTGTCAATTTCCTCAAAATTGTCTGACCCTTGTTCAAGATCATTCTCTACCTCCTCTACTTGTACATGTGCATCTTAATGGTCTTCAATGATAACAACATCCTCTATCTCATAGATTTCCTACCCTAAAGTTGACACACCCATAAGAAAAGTTCTTGTCTTTTTCATGATAGGACGAATCAAACTGAGTAAGGACCCTCTCCAAACTTTCTTCTAAATGAATTCTCATAGAGGCAATTGCAAAATTTTGAAACTGATCAAGCACACTATCCAAATCGGAACTTTGATCCTGAATTCTATCAATGTAATCAACAACTGTTCCTTCTATGGGATGGTTAATGGTAAATTGCTCTTGTAGGGAAAACCTTCAAGTGGATTACACTACAAACAACTGAACTTTCTGTTCCTATATTTTCAACCATTCCCATGATTGTGTCAAATAATTCGTGTATTTTAATCATTTTTCCTAAAGTTTAAGAAAAAAACAAATTATAATGATGACAGAATAAGAGAATGTGGAATAGAATAAATGATGGATGGCTAAAATAGCAAAGTGCAAAATGTTTCCAAAATGCCTATTCCCCAGCAACGGGGCCAAAAACTTGACAATGTCCCTTGCGTGTGACCCGCAAGTGCACTAGTTTGTCGAAGTAATAAATTCCGAGGTGAGTGGGGTATCATATCCAAAGGGAATAGTGATCAGAAACACCAGGATTATTGTTTAACTATGATGAAGATGAATCAATGATAGTGTGAATAAAATTGATGTGAAAAGAAGTAAAAGAAATAAGAAAGATGACAAGTTCCCCTTGCGTATATCCCGCAAGTGCACGGGTTTGTCGAAGTAATAATTCTGGATGAGCAGGTATCGAATCCACAGTGAGTAGGGAATAAAAACACTTAATCCGCTTCTTAGCTATGTGAAAGATCAGTAGTGATAAGTGTGACAATGATTCAATTCTCAAAAGTAAAAACAATAGGTAAGAGAATGAGTAAAGGAGGAGGTAAGGCAATCGATAAAGATGGGGTACTCGGATAATGCTCCACTTAGGACAATTGTTTCAAGTGCAAGAACCCTTTATTATGCTTCCTAATCAATACAATGGTGAGTCATGGAAATCCTTAAATACATAGTCCCAAATCTAAGGTCAACTATGCCTAACTCTATACATGTCCTGGAGGAGAGATTAGATAACCTCTCAACCTCGCACTCGAATAGAGTTGTAATGAGCTCTAGGGATTCCAAGTGATAAATCTCTTCCTAATTATAGCCCTAACCCTTTGTTCTAGGTGGAAGGTCCCTAACCATGATTAAGCCCTAGATATTAAGATCACCTCAACGCTTCACTCTGTTGCACGCGCAACTAAGCCACAGCGGAGGGTCATCCCTTAGGTCATTTACTCTATTATGGCCGCAAATAACTCGAGGAACGGAGGCATAATCTATCACGCCGGAGGGGAAAGGGGACGTTCCTGTATCTCTTGACTCACCCTCTCAACCCTCTCCAACCTAGCTTTGTCTAACACTCGTGGTGTGTCACTCACTCACAAGGTTACCAACAAGAACTCTTAACCCTAGTGTCACTCTAGGGGAAATGTTCATACAATCAAGCATTCAAGGTTGGAACTCACAACAAACATCAATTAATTGAAAGCATAATAAAGAGATTAAATGAAACAAATACATCTTAGGGTTCACAAATACCCAAGTACCCACTAGGGGTTTAGCTCTACATGGAGCTAAGTACAATCAAAGAAATAGAATGTAAAAGCAATGAATCCATAGAGAAACCCCCTCGATAGTCATGTCGATGGTCTTGTGGAAAGTGTTTGATAAGTGTCTAAATGTAGATGTTTTCATGTATATATTATATTCACTTTGCATGTATTCTGTGAGGTTTGATGCCCGTTTTGCGCTTAATCGTCTATTATTTCCTTTGTAGGGCATAAGGAAGCCATGGAGAACAAGAAGATATCATTTGGGCAAAAAGAGAAGAAAATAGGAATTTCATACTACCTCCATACCATCCAGTATGGGGGCCGTATGCACTGTAGCAGCTGGATTGATTTGGAGTGTCTACCTAGATTTCCATACTACCCAGTATGGGGGCTGTATGCACCCCGTATGGATCACGAATCTAGGGTTTTTGGGTGCTATACGACCCCCATACGACCCATATGCCTCGGGAGGTATAAATACCAACTTTTAGGGTAGAAAAAGGACTTTTGGCTGGACCTTTTTCTTGTCCGACTTTGGGGAGATCACTTGGGAGATTTTGGGCAACCTTGGGAAGGAGAAGAAGGGCAAGGAAACTAGAAGATCATTCAAGCCTAAGGTCCAAGACTCTCAAAGCAAGAAGGCAACATCATTCAATGGGAGATTTACCATGATTTGAAGGAAGGAGACCCGTGGCTAGAGGAAGCGTCATTTGGCACTCCTTTGGCTGGGAAAGCGTCATTCGACACATTCTTCACCTTCTCCTTCACCATTTCATCTAGGGAGTGTCATTTCTGCTTTTGTTTCATGTTTTGTTTGTTTGTATTGATTGTTGTGGGATGATGACACACTAGACCCCCAAGGCCACCGGGTGTTGGTGAACCTTGGGGGTTTTATCATGTATGTTTGATGATAACTTGTTAATTCCATGCTTGGGTAATTTTGAGATTTATTCCATTTTTTCATGCTAAGTGATACACTAAGGAGAAATCCGTAGCTCTTTTATGAATGATGCATGTAGATGTAACTTGTTTGCATGTATTAGGTCATGAATGGATTAAAAGGGGATGCTTGTAGGTTTAATCGGGTGTTTGGTAGCCCTCCATGTAGGTTTAATCCAAAGAAGAGTAGGTTTAATCCCAAGTGATTTTTAATCGTACTCAATGCAATCGTAGGAATGTGGATTTGGAAGAAATTCCTGTCCATGTTCGTATGGGATTAGTGTTCAATCACCGAGAAATTGGGGTTGTTCTAATCTTGGAATCTCATGGTCCATTTTACCCTTGCATCTTTAGATCATCATCCATGTTGCATGATAACCCCTCAAGGGGATCCTCATCCATAGGCCTTTGCACCTCATTGATTTTCTTGCTTGCTTATTGCTTGTTCTCTCTAATTTGATCATAATTTCATTTTAGCTTTAATTACATTTAGTAGAGTAAAAATCCATCACTTGAGATCTTAGGCTAGCTCGGGAAGGAGTAATAGGAGATCCTTAGCCCCGTCGAATATGATCCTCGTGTCTTCACGCGAGGTATTACTTGCAGATCCCGTACACTTGTGGGGAAGCAATCAAGTTTTTGGCACCGTTGCTGGGGATCTTTAAGGAATTCTAGGAAACTTTTAGATTATTACTCTAGCCATTTCATTCTTTACTCATTTATTTTATTTATTGTTGTTATTTTTCTTTTCCTTTAATCTTAACTTTCTATCATCCTTCTTGGTTTTGCAAGGTACTGTGCATGACACGCTCAAATCTATCGACATTGATTACACCGGATAGTGAAATTGAAAGAACTTTGCATCGGTGATTGAGAGAAGTTGGTGAAGGTTCGGGTACACAAAACATTGAAATTGAGGATAGAGAGTCTTCAATCATGGCCAAAGAGCGTCGCACTCTATCCGAGTATGAAAGACCCTAATTCATGGGAGATGAGTTTAGTGTTCAAGCACTGACCGTGGCATCCAACAACTTTGAAATTAAAGTGAGTACAATTGGCATGGTCCAGAACTCGGTTCAATTCAATGGTCTCGCGAATGAAGATGCACATGACCATCTTTCCCAGTTCCTCCAAATTTACTATACATTCAAGATTAATGGGGTATCGGACGATGCGATCCGTTTGAGACTATTTCCGTTCAGCTTGAGAGATGGAGCTTATCATTGGCTTACATCTTTGTCTCCGGGATCTATTAAAACATGGAAGGATATGGTTGAGAAGTTCCTTGGGAGATACTTTCCGCCAAGCAAAGCGGCGAAGTTGAGGCAAGAAATTTCTGCCTTTAAGCAAGGAGAGTCCGAGACATTGTTTGAAGCCTATGAAAGATTCAAGGATCTCATTAGAAGGTGCCCCCACCATGGTTTTGCCTCATGGATGCAAGTACAAATAATTTATAATGGGCTGAATTATGCTACTCGCCAACTCATTGATGCCGCAGCGGGTGGTTCCCTTAGCAACAAGTATCCCGATGAGGCCGAGCAATTACTTGAGTCTATGGAAAGCAATGAATCACATTGGGCCTCAAGAGGATCTACACAAAAGACTGCTGGGCTTTACGAAGTCAGTAGCAATGATGCCTTGGCCGCAAAGGTTGATGTGTTGACTCGGAAGCTTGATCTTCTCATGGGCAGTAGTTCAAGGTCAGAGTCAGTGATGAATTGTAGCACTTGTGGTGGTGGGCATGATGCAGCCCAATGTCCAATTCCTAGCTCCTCAGTTGCGTCCATTGAGAATGTAGACTATATTGGAGGGCAACGAAGTCAAGGGAACCCGTATAGCTCAACATATAATCCTGGGTGGAAGAACCACCCAATTTTTTTATGGAACCAAGGCCAACAGCAACAAAGAGGTGCACCATCTCAAGGATCTCAATTCCAACAACCGGCCTTGGAGAGGAAGTTTTCTACTGAAGAGGTCCTTGCCAAGTTCATGCTTAGTACTAATGACAGGTTCAATAGCCTAACCAATAGCATGGATGCACAATTTGGCAAGGTGAATGCTCAGCTCACTCAACACGCCGAACAGTTCACTGAGATAGGTTCTATTTTGAGAAACCTCCAAGCTTCGGTGAAGTCACTTGAGGATCGAGTAGGGGAACTCACAAAGGCAAATTCTGAATGTCCCCTAGGGTGTCTTCCAAGTAACACGTAAGAAAATCCAAGGGAGAACTTAAAAGCCATTGCTCTTAGAAGCAGGAGGCAAGTGGAGACGAGGGTCGAAGTTGATCCAAGTGTCAAGAAAAACTAGGGTAGCCTCCGGGGAAGACCCTAAGCTAGTTGAAGGAAGTAGTGAAGACAAGAATCAAGGAAAATATGACAAGGCCCAACAACAAAGACAGTCAGAATCATCTGAATACAAGCCTCCAATCCCATATCCAACAAGATTAAAGCATGACAAGGAGGATATTCATTTCAGAAAATTCATCAACATCTACAAACAACTTCACTTGAACATCCCGATAGTTGAAGCGTTGACTCAAATGCCGAAATATGCCAAGTTCTTAAAAGAGCTCCTCATAAACAAGAGAAAGTTGGAGGAAGAGGGCACGGTTGCACTTACGAGGAATTGCTCGGCCATTCTAGAAAAGAAGCTCCCACAAAAGTTGAAAGATCCGGGAAGCTTCATTATCCCGTGCATGCTTGAAGGTGGAATCCAAGAAAATGCTCTAGCGGATTCGGGGGCTAGCATAAATGTCATGCCCTACACCATGTATTTGAAACTTGGCTTGGATGAGTTGAGGCCCACGAGGACGACCTTACAATTGGTGGATCGATCAACCAGAAAACCTCGTGGGATTGTTGAAGATGTAATTGTCTGAGTGGACAAATTCATTTTTCCATTGGATTTGTCATCATGGACATAGATGAAGACGTGGAGATACCACTGATTCTTGGACGACCATTCCTCAGCACCTCGGGTCCCTTGATTGACTTGAAAGGAGGAAAGTTAACGTTAAGAGTCGGAGAAGAGGAAGTGGTGCTATACGACCCCCATATGACCCCCATACGACCCGTATGCCTCGGGGGGTATAAATACCAACTTTTAGGCCAGAAAAAGTACTTTTGGCTGGACCTTTTCTTGGCCGACTTTGGGTAGATCACTTGGGAGATTTTGGGCGACCTTGAGAAGGAGAAGAAGGGCAAGGAAGCTAGAAGATCATTCAAGCCCAAGGTCCAAGACTCTCAAGGAAGAAGGCAACATCATTCAAGGGGAGATTTACCACGATTTGAAGGAAGGAGACCCGCGGCTAGAGGAAGCGTCATTTGGCACTCCTTTGGCTGGGAAAGCGTCATTCGACACATTCTTCACCTTCTCCTTCACCATTTCATCTAGGGAGTGTCATTTCTGCTTTTGTTTCATGTTTTGTTTGTTTGTATTGATTGTTGTGGGATGATGACACACTAGACCCCCAAGGCCACCGGGTGTTGGTGAACCTTGGCGGTTTTATCATGTATGTTTGATGATAACTTGTTAATTCCATGCTTGGGTAATTTTGAGATTTATTCCATTTTTTCATGCTAAGTGATACACTATGGAGAAATCCGTAGCTCTTTTATGAATGATGCATGTAGATGTAACTTGTTTGCATGTATTAGGTCATGAATGGATTAAAAGGGGATGCTTGTAGGTTTAATCGGGTGTTTGGTAGCCCTCCATGTAGGTTTAATCCGAAGAAGAGTAGGTTTAATCCCAAGTGATTTTTCCTCGTTCTCAATGCAATCGTAGGAATGTGGATTTGGAAGAAATTCATGTCCATGTTCGTATGGGATTAGTGTTCAATCACCGAGAAATTGGGGTTGTTCTAATCTTGGAATCTCATGGTCCATTTTACCCTTGCATCTTTAGATCATCATCCATGTTGCATGATAACCCCTCAAGGGGATCCTCATCCATAGGCCTTTGCACCTCATTGATTTTCTTGCTTGCTTATTGCTTGTTCTCTCTAATTTGATCATAATTCCGTTTTAGCTTTAATTACATTTAGTAGAGTAAAAATCCATCACTTGAGATCTTAGGCTAGCTCGGGAAGGAGTAATAGGAGATCCTTAGCCCCGTCGAATATGATCCTCGTGTCTTCACGCGAGGTATTACTTGCCGATCCCGTACACTTGTGGGGAAGCAATCAAGTTTTTGGCGCCGTTGCTGGGGATCTTTAAGGAATTCTAGGAAACTTTTAGATTATTACTCTAGCCATTTCATTCTTTACTCATTTTTTTTATTTATTGTTGTTATTTTTCTTTTCCTTTAATCTTAACTTTCTATCATCCTTCTTGGTTTTGCAAGGTACTGTGCATGACACGCTCAAATCTATCGACATTGATTACACCGGATAGTGAAATTGAAAGAACGTTGCATCGGTGATTGAGAGAAGTTGGTGAAGGTTCGGGTACACAAAACATTGAAATTGAGGATAGAGAGTCTTCAATCATGGCCGAAGAGCGTCGCACTCTATCCGAATATGAAAGACCCCAATTCATGGGAGATGAGTTTAGTGTTCAACCACCGACCGTGGCATCCAACAACTTTGAAATTAAAGTGAGTACAATCGGCATGGTCCAGAACTCGGTTCAATTCAATGGTCTCGCAAATGAAGATGCACATGACCATATTTCCCGGTTCCTCCAAATTTGCTCCACATTCAAGATTAATGGGGTATCGGACGATGCGATCCATTTGAGACTATTTCCGTTAAGCTTGAGAGACGGAGCTTATCATTGGCTTACATCTTTGTCTCCGGGATCTATTAAAACATGGAAGGATATGGTTGAGAAGTTCCTTGGGAGATACTTTCCGCCAAGCAAAGCGGCGAAGTTGAGGCAAGAAATTTCTGCCTTTAAGCAAGGAGAGTCCGAGACATTGTTTGAAGCCTATGAAAGATTCAAGGATCTCATTAGAAGGTGCCCCCACCATGGTTTTGCCTCATGGATGCAAGTACAAATAATTTATAATGGGCTGAATTATGCTACTCGCCAACTCATTGATGCCGCAGCGGGTGGTTCCCTTAGCAACAAGTATCCCGATGAGGCCGAGCAATTACTTGAGTCTATGGAAAGCAATGAATCACATTGGGCCTCAAGAGGATCTACACAAAAGACTGCTGGGCTTTACGAAGTCAGTAGCAATGATGCCTTGGCCGCAAAGGTTGATGTGTTGACTCGGAAGCTTGATCTTCTCATGGGCAGTAGTTCAAGGTCAGAGTCAGTGATGAATTGTAGCACTTGTGGTGGTGGGCATGATGCAGCCCAATGTCCAATTCCTAGCTCCTCAGTTGCGTCCATTGAGAATGTAGACTATATTGGAGGGCAACGAAGTCAAGGGAACCCGTATAGCTCAACATATAATCCTGGGTGGAAGAACCACCCAATTTTTTTATGGAACCAAGGCCAACAGCAACAAAGAGGTGCACCATCTCAAGGATCTCAATTCCAACAACCGGCCTTGGAGAGGAAGTTTTCTACTGAAGAGGTCCTTGCCAAGTTCATGCTTAGTACTAATGACAGGTTCAATAGCCTAACCAATAGCATGGATGCACAATTTGGCAAGGTGAATGCTCAGCTCACTCAACACGCCGAACAGTTCACTGAGATAGGTTCTATTTTGAGAAACCTCCAAGCTTCGGTGAAGTCACTTGAGGATCGAGTAGGGGAACTCACAAAGGCAAATTCTGAATGTCCCCTAGGGTGTCTTCCAAGTAACACGTAAGAAAATCCAAGGGAGAACTTAAAAGCCATTGCTCTTAGAAGCAGGAGGCAAGTGGAGACGAGGGTCGAAGTTGATCCAAGTGTCAAGAAAAACTAGGGTAGCCTCCGGGGAAGACCCTAAGCTAGTTGAAGGAAGTAGTGAAGACAAGAATCAAGGAAAATATGACAAGGCCCAACAACAAAGACAGTCAGAATCATCTGAATACAAGCCTCCAATCCCATATCCAACAAGATTAAAGCATGACAAGGAGGATATTCATTTCAGAAAATTCATCAACATCTACAAACAACTTCACTTGAACATCCCGATAGTTGAAGCGTTGACTCAAATGCCGAAATATGCCAAGTTCTTAAAAGAGCTCCTCATAAACAAGAGAAAGTTGGAGGAAGAGGGCACGGTTGCACTTACGAGGAATTGCTCGGCCATTCTAGAAAAGAAGCTCCCACAAAAGTTGAAAGATCCGGGAAGCTTCATTATCCCGTGCATGCTTGAAGGTGGAATCCAAGAAAATGCTCTAGCGGATTCGGGGGCTAGCATAAATGTCATGCCCTACACCATGTATTTGAAACTTGGCTTGGATGAGTTGAGGCCCACGAGGACGACCTTACAATTGGTGGATCGATCAACCAGAAAACCTCGTGGGATTGTTGAAGATGTAATTGTCTGAGTGGACAAATTCATTTTTCCATTGGATTTGTCATCATGGACATAGATGAAGACGTGGAGATACCACTGATTCTTGGACGACCATTCCTCAGCACCTCGGGTCCCTTGATTGACTTGAAAGGAGGAAAGTTAACGTTAAGAGTCGGAGAAGAGGAAGTGGTGCTATACGACCCCCATATGACCCCCATACGACCCGTATGCCTCGGGGGGTATAAATACCAACTTTTAGGCCAGAAAAAGTACTTTTGGCTGGACCTTTTCTTGGCCGACTTTGGGTAGATCACTTGGGAGATTTTGGGCGACCTTGGGAAGGAGAAGAAGGGCAAGGAAGCTAGAAGATCATTCAAGCCCAAGGTCCAAGACTCTCAAGGAAGAAGGCAACATCATTCAAGGGGAGATTTACCACGATTTGAAGGAAGGAGACCCGCGGCTAGAGGAAGCATCATTTGGCACTCCTTTGGTAGGGAAAGCGTTATTCGACACATTCATCACCTCCTCCTTAACCATTTCATCTAGGGAGTGTCATTTATACGTTTGTTTCATTTTTTGTTTGTTTGTATTGCTTGTTGTGGGATGATGACACACTAGACCCCCAAGGCCACCGGGTGTTGGTGAACCTTGGGGGGTTTTTATCATGTATGTTGAATGATAACTTGTTAATTCCATGCTTGGATAATTTTGAGATTTAATCCATTGTTTTCATGCTAAGTGCTACACTAAGGAGAAATCCATAGCTCTTTTATGAATGATGCATGTAGATGTAACTTGCTCGCATCTATTAGGTCATGAATGGATTAAAAGGGGATACTTGTATCATCATGCCGAGAAATCGGGTGTTCGGTAGCCCTCCATGTTGGTTTAATCCGAAGAAGAGTAGGTTTAATCCAAAGTGAGATTTCCTCATACTCAATGCAATCTTAGGAATGTGGATTTGGAAGAAATTCCTATCCATGTTCGTATGGGATTAGGGCTTAATCACCGAGAAATTGGGGTTGTTCTAATTTTGGAATCTCATGGTCCATTTTACCCTTGCATCTTTAGATCATCAACCATGTTGCATGATAACCCCTCAAGGGGATCCTCATCCATAGGCCTTTGCACCTCATTGATTTTCTTGCTTGCTTATTGCTTGTTCTCTCTAATTTGATCATAATTTTGTTTTAGCTTTAATTACATTTAGTAGAGTAAAAATCCATCACTTGAGATCTTAGGCTAGATAATAGCTCGAGAAGGAGTAATAGGAGATCCTTAGCCCCGTGGAATACGATCCTCGTGTATTTACGCAAGGTATTACTTGGCGATCCCGTACACTTGCGGGGAAGCAATCAGTCCTCTACTCGTCGTCCAAGGATTCCCTTGTCCGGTATAGGATACGCCCTGACGAAAGCTCCCCTACCAACCTTCTTCCAAAGGAATGACGATGTCAGAGCCGTAGAACCTCTCCAAAACCCTGGCCAATACCTCTCAAAACCCTAGCCGAAACCCTCTCAAAAGTTGGGGAAAAGATGGAGAAAAGAATGGTGAAATCGGGGCTGAATCGGCTTTAAATAGGGCTGGAATCGGGAATCCACACGCCTCTGTGGGCGCCCCTGTGGAATTTCCACACGGGCGTGGGTAATTTCCACACGCCTGTGCGGATTCTCTGAAACTGTCATTTTCGGCCGGCTGTAAATAGTAACTGCTATAGTACTCTGCCAAAAATACTCCCGAATCCACTTTTCATCGAGGTAACATAAACGGGCACACATTTATGCCGTGGATCGCTTTGCTTGTTCAATGACGGATAAGTTGATGGAAATGTTGTTCTATGTGCATAAGTCGGACTGCTTGAGTGTGACTGCCCTTGTGCACCTCCAAATGGTTGTGCAAACTCAAATATGGGGAGGTTGGCACACACACTAGCATCTCGCACCCGACTTATATCTTCGCGTTTGAACTTTAGCAAGATTTCCTCCAAAATCGGTGCATTGTGATCCGCATTGGCTTCTTTCCTTCATAATTGGTTTCACAACCATACCTGTATAAAAGTAACATAAAAACACACATATTAGTGTAAAAACCCAAGAAAAGTAATGCTCAACATATGGACAGAACGCTTCACATTCATATCGCACAAGCACTTATCAAAAAAGAAAACATAGGATCACGATTTGACTCAAAACTAAAAAATATGACACATTACAATAAGAAAACATAGGATTAGGGTTTTGATTAAAAAATAGTAGACATTTTGAGTAGAAAACATAAGATTTGGGGTTTGACTAAGAAAAAAGACATTACAAAAAAAAACATTGGATTATTGTTTTGATTCAAAAATAGCAGACATTCCAAAACGAAAAACATAATATTATGATTTTGATTAAAAAATAAGAGTCATTCCAAAAAAAACTTAGGATTTAGGTTTTGATTAAAAATATTAGACATTATTAAAAGAAAACATAAGACTATTTTTTGATTCAAAAATAGCAAACATTTCCAAAAAAAGACATTACGAAAAGAAAACATAGGATTAAACATTCTGAAAACAAAACACAGGATAAGAATTATGATTGAAAAATTTGAGTCATTTTGAAAACAAAACATAGTATTACGGTTTTGATTGAAAAATATGGGACATTACTATAACAAAACATAGGATTAGTGTATTGGTAAAACACAAAAAAAAAATAGGGGACATTTCCAAAAGGAAACATAGGATTAGAGTTTTGATGCAAAAATAGCTGACATTTCCATAAAAAAAAAAAAGATTAGGGTTTTAATTAAAAATTAGGAGGGATTCCAGAATGAAAACATAGGTTTAGAATTTTTATTCAAAAATAATGGAAATTCAAAAAAGAAAACATAAGATTTGGGTTTTGATGGAAAACTATGAGACATTTTGAAAAGAAAACATAGCATTTCAATTTTTATTGAAAGATAGGATTAGTAATGTTTCCTTTAGTAATGTTTCCTTTTGAAAAGCAAAACATAAGATTAGGATTAAGGTTTTGATTGAAAAATAAGAGACATTAATATAAAGAAAAATAGGGTTTGGGTTTTGATTCAAAAATAGTAGACATTCCAAATATAAAAAGTAGGATTAGGGGTTTGATTCAAAAATTGTAGACATTTCAAAAAAGAAGGAAAGGATTTGGGGTTTTATTCAAAAATAGGAGAGATTCCAAAATGAAAACAATAGATTAGTGTTTTGATTCAAAATTGAAAAATGCAAAATATTCTGAAATGAAAACATAGGATTAGTGTTTTCATTCAAGTATAGAAGGTATTCTGAAAGGGAAACATAGGTTTAGGGTTTTGATTTAAAAAGAGGAGTCATTACTATAAGAAAACATAAGATTAGGGTTTTGATTCAAAAATAGTTGACATTCCCAAAAGAAAAGAAATGGTTTAGGTTTTGATTTAAAATAGGAGGCATTCCAAAAAGTAAAAAAGGATTTGGGGTTTGATTCAAAACTCAAAAATAGGATACTTTATTATAAGAAAACATATGATTAGGATTTTCATTCCAAACTGATAAATAGAAGACATTGGGAAAAGAAAACATAGGATTTGGATTTTGTTCGAAAGATAACAGACATTACGAAAGGAAAACAAAGGATTAGTGTTTTGAAAGATAGGATTATGGTTTTCATTAGAATAAATGAGACATTTTGAAAAAAAAAAAGGATTAGGGTTTATTAAAAAATAGTAGACATTCTGAGAAGAAAACATAGGATTACAATTTTGATTGAGAAATATAAGGCATTTCAAAAAAAGCATATGCTTAGTATTAGGGGTTTGATTAAAAAAAAATGAGACATTCCAAAAATAAAACAAAGGATTATTGTTTTGATTCAAAATTGAAGAATAGGAAACATTCTGTAAAGAAAACATAAGAGTAAGGTTTTGATTCAAAAATCGCAAACATTCCGAAAAGAAAAGAAAGGATTAGGCTTTTGATTGAAAATTAGGAGATATTCCAAAAATAAAGCATAGTTTAGGGGTATGATTCAAAACTGATAAATAGGAGATGCTAAGAAAGAAAACATACATTGAGTGCAGTTCATATCATGTTTACTTACCCTTAAGCCATACATTTTCTTGTCTTTTAGCACAATTTTGTCTATGAGAGATGCTATTCTAGATATATATGTTCGTTGTGCAAGAATGAGAAGCTCGAACCAACTTGGAGTGAAATCGAGGAGTAAACGAGCAAAAGAAAGAAGATTTTGCTAAGTGCTGAACACTAACATGGGCAGAGCACGATGGTCCTCTATCCCCCTGAACATTTCAGCCTAGAGACGACTAAGCAAACATTCAAACATGGGGGTGCTCTCAGGACAAGCACGGTCTAAGCATGACCATGCCTTTCCCCCTGAAAATTTCAGTCTGGAGGCATCTTCTACTAAATAAGTGAAGCACTCTCTGGAGGCTCCTAGCAAGATCATGCACAGATAGAGCACAACTGGAGCACAACCATGCTCCTCCCACTAATTATCCCAAGCCAGCACTTAACCGGTTCACTCAGAATTCTAAGTGAGAGCATGGTCCGAGTATGACCATGCTCAGATCATGTCGAGCCCGAAATTAGCCATATAACTCTAGATTTCTAGGCTTTCATCTCATCTTTGTTCAGGGATTTTTCTTCTCTATTGGGAAGACTTTCATGAGGGTGAAGACCAAGCTTCACCACACCATCTAAGGAGATCAAGGACGAGTCAGAGGCACAAGGAAAGTGGGGCTAGCATACGGAGCTTAACTAGGAAGAGTTCTTTGGAAGAAGGGATTCATGTCTTCTTTCTTTAGAACTTTAATTGCTTCTTACATGTTGTACACATCCATGAGGAGCTAACCATCCATGATGCCCCTCGATGTGAAATTATGATGCTTTGTATGCTTTGATTACTGATAAGTGCTTGTGTGATATTAATGCAAAGCATTCTTTCCTTATGTTGAGCATTACTCTTCTCGGGTTTTTACACTAATATGTGTTTTTATGTTACTTTTATGCAGGTAGGGTTGTGAGGCCGAATATGAAGGAAAGAAGCCAATGTCGATCATAATGCACCGATTTTGACACTGTAGCAGGGCACTGCAGCGAAATACTGTACCAGCACTATTAACAGCCGGCCGAGAAAACAAGAATTCAGAGAATACACACGGGCATGTTGAAATTATACACGGGCGTGTGGAAATTCCACATGGGCGTGTGAAAAATCTACAGGCCCGTGTGGTCGCCCGATTCCAGCCTTATTTAAAGCCAATTCAGCCCCGATTTCAGCATCCTTTTCTCCATCTTTTCCCCAACTTGGGAGAGGGTTTCGGCTAGGGTTTTGAGAGGTATTGGCTAAGGTTTTGGAGAGATTCTATGGCTCCGACATCATCATTCCTGAGGAAGAAGGTTGGTAGGGGAGCTTCCGTCAAGGCGTATCCTATACCGGACGAGGAATCCTTCGACGACGAGTAGAGGACTTTCCACAAGACCATCGACACGACCATCGAGGGGGTTTCTCTATAGATTCATTACTTTTACATTCTATTTCTTTGATTGTACTTAGCTCCATGGAGAGCTAAACCCCTAGTGGGTACTTGTGTATTTGTGAACCTTAGGATGTATTTGTTTCATTGAATCTCTTTATTATGGTTTCAATTAATTGATGTTTGTTGTGAGTTCCAACCTTGAATTCTTGTTTTTATGAACATTTCCCCTAGAGTGACACTAGAGTTGAGAGTTCTTGTTGGTAACCTTGTGAGTGAGTGACACACCACAAGCGTTAGACAAAGCTAGATTGGAGAGGGTTGAGAGGGTGAGTCGAGAGGTACGGGAGCGTCCCCTTTCCCCTCTAACGTGATAAATTCTACCTCCGTTCCTCGAGTTCTTTGTGGCCATAATAGAGTGAATAGTCTAAGGGATGAACTTCCGCTGGGGCTTAGTTGCGCGTGCAATGGAATGAAGCGTTGAGATGATCTTAGTATCTAGGGCTTAATTGGGGTTAGGGACCTTCCAACTAGACCAAAGGGTTAGGTCTATATTTAGGAAGAGATTTATCACTTGGAATCCCTAGAGCTCATTGTAATTCTATTCGAGTGCGAGGTTGAGAGGTTATCTAATCTCTCCTCCGGGGCATGTATAGAGTTAGCCATAGTTGACCTTAGATTTGGGATTATGTATTCAAGGATTTCCATGACTCACCATTGCATTGATTAGGAAGCATAATAGAGGATTCTTGCACATGAAACGATTGTCGTAAGCGGAGCATTATCCGGGTACCCCATCTTTATTGATTGCCTTACCTCCTCCTTTACTCGTGCTCTCTTACTTCTTGTTTTTATTTTTGAGAATTGAATAGTTTTCACACTTATCACTACTGATCTTTCACACAGCTATGAAGTAGATTAAGTGTTTTTATTCCCTATTCCCTGTGGATTCGATACCCGCTCATCCGGGATTATTACTTTGACAAACCCGTGCACTTGCGGGATATACGCAAGGTGATCTTGTCAATTACTCTCTTCTAATAATCTACAAAGTTCTTTTGGTTTCTTGTGCTTAATCTTGTCTGTATAACTTGATGTGCTTGATTTGCACAGTTTCTTGGGTAAAACACAATGTGTGGATTGCCATAGAGTTATTTACCATGTGTGATTACAAAACTCGTTGTGTATGAAACCACAGTTATCCTAGCAAAACTTGTTGTATTTGAGAACCATAGATGTAACATTACTTCTGAGGACACATAAGAACAATAGAATGTACCTGGTAGGCATTATGAGTTACTTAGCATGCTAAAGCTGATAAAGAATCATCCCAGGACATTGCGATCTTGCTGTTAAAACACTCGATCCTAATCTACCTGTTATCTTCAACTGTTCTTCTTTACTTATTTTATCTTCCCTTTAAAATCAAACAATATTCTTGCTTGACTAGAGCTTAGGAGAAGAATTTAGTACTTTTAAGTCCGATCCCTGAGGTTCGACAACCCTACCCATAGCGAGGTACAAGTGTATTACTTATGTGCGACCCATACACTTGCGGATAATGCATCAAGTTTTTGCCACCATTGCGGTAACTTTTAGAAAAATTTGGATTCTAGTGATCTAGTTTGTTCATATTTGTGAATATCAATTTTCTCTTTTTCAGTTTTTAATCATTTTTTTAGGTTTATTTTTGTACCGATTCTTTTGATTCTGATGAGCTTACACTAATCTTTTTAACTCATGTGGGGACAACTATATGTTTTCTGGGAATTCTTTCAGATGCAGTTTTGCCGTCATTGAGGAACTGTTGGCCACTTTAAGAAGCTACCCATGTACACTTGATCACCACATTGGGGGTACTGATTCTTCCATCAATGCGCAGGGTTTGGCAGATGCTGCATCAAAATTTTGTGAGCAAACAACACAGTGGAATCAATTTGTGAGTACTGGGATGGATTATGACCAAGAGAATGAAGAACAAGTTATGGGTGCGAGTTAGGTGATGTCAGTCTTAGTTGATGTCACCAGGGACACACGAACTAAATATATCGAGGATTTTAGGCCCAGGGATGAAGACCTCATCCACATTAACGTACTTGAGGTGGATATCATTGTGCCAACCATAGATGTTAATAAAGGAGATATGGAAAATGCAAATTCAGAACCAAATGTGTCTACCCCTTCAGAGAAAAATCTAAAGGAGCTACCTATAAATTTAGAATACATCTTTTTGGATTGAAACCCCCAGATGCCTGTCGACAAGGTCCCCTTGCTTATATCCCGCAAGTCCACGGGTTTGTCGAAGTAATAATCCCGGATGAGTTGGGTCGAATCCACAGGGAGTAGGGAGTAAAGACACTTAATTCGATTCATAGCTATGTGGAGTATCAACAATGATAAGTGTGGTAATGATTCAATTCTCAGAAATTAAAAGCAACAAGTAAGAGAGCAAAATTAAGGAGGAGGCAAGGCAATTGATAAAGATGGGGTACTCGGATGATGCTTCACCTAGGATAATCGCTTCAAATGCAAGAACTCTCTATTATGCTTCCGAATCAATGCAATGGTGAGTCGTGCAAATCCTTACGTACATAGTCCAAAATCTAAGGTCAACTATGCCTAACTCTATACATGTCCCGGAGGAGAAATCGAACAATCTCAACACCTCGCACTCGCATAGAGTTGCAATGAGCTCTAGGGATTCCAAGTGATAAATCTCTTCTTAGATTTAGACCTAACCCTTTGGTCTAAGTGGAAGGTCCCTAGCCACAATTAAGCCCTAGATACTAAGATCACCTCAATGCTTCACTCCATTGCACGCGCAACTAGGCCCCAGCGGAGGTTCATCCCTTAGACCATTCACTCTATTATGGCCACAAAGAACTCGAGGAACGGAGGTAGAATCTATCACGTCAGAGGGGAAAGGGGGCGCTCCTGTACCTCTCGACTCACCCTCTCAACCCTCTCCAACCTAGCTTTGTCTAACGCTCGTGGTGTGTCACTCACTCACAAGGTTACCAACAAGAACTCTCAACCCTAGTGTCACTCTAGGGGAAATGTTCATAAAAACAAGCATTCAAGGTTGGAACTCACAACAAACATCAATTAATTGAAACCATAATAAAGAGATTCAATGAAACAAATACATCCTAGGGTTCACAAATACACAAGTACCCACTAGGGGTTTAGCTCTCCATGGAGCTAAGTACAATCAAAGAAATAGAATGTAAAAGGAATGAATCTATAGAGAAGCCCCCTCGACGGTCGTGTCGATGGTCTTGTGGAAAGTCCTCTACTCGTCGTCCAAGGATTCCTCGTCTGGTATAGGATACGCCTCAACGGAAGCTCCCCTACCAACCTTCTTCCTAATGGAATCACGATGTAGGAGCCGTAGAACCTCTCCAAAACCTTGGCCAATATCCCTTGAAACCCTAGCCGAAGCCCTCTCGCAAGTTGGGGAAAATATGGAGAGAAGAATACGAAAATCGGGGCTGAATCGGCTTTAAATAGTGCTGGAATCGGGTGACTCCACGGGCGTGTATGGTACACGCGCCCGTGCGGAATTTCCACACGGCCGTGCATAATTTCCACACGCCTGTGTGGATTCTCTGTTTCTGTGTTTTTCTGTGGATCGCTTTGCTTCTTCAATGACGGATAAGATGATGGAGATCTTGTTCTATGTGCATAAGTCGGAATGCTTGAGTGTGACTGCCCTTGTGCCCCTCGAAATGGTTGTGTAAACCCAAATACTGGAAGGTTGGCACACACTCTAGCATCTCGCACCCGACTTATATCTTCGCGTTCGAACTTTAGTAAGATTTCGTCCAAAATCGGTGCATTGTGATCCACATTGGGTTCTTTCCTTCATAATTGGTTTCACAACTCTACATGCACAAAAGTAACATAAAAGCACACATATTAATGTAAAAACCTGAGAAAAGTAATGCTCAACATAAGGAAAGAATGCTTTGCATTCATATCACACAAGCACTTATCACCTGTCATTATTTCATCCACACTTGATGCATGTCTGATGGAAAAAGTTGGTGGAATTGTTACAAGTGCATAAGAAGGCTATAGCATGGAGTATTTCCAACATCAAGGGAATTAATCCATTATTTTGTACGCTTAAAATTTTTATTGAGGGAAACATTAAATCCAAGGTCCAACCTTAACGGAGATTAAACCCGAATATGATGGAGATGGTCAAGAAGGAAGTGAAAAAACTTTTAGATGCCAGTTTAATGTATCCAATCTCAGATAGCCCATGGGTTAGTCTAGTCCAAGTTGTACTGAAAAAGAGAGGAATGACAGTGATTTCAAATGAACAAAAATGAATTAATCCTTACCAGTTGATTGTTTCCCCGCAAGTGTATGTTATCACCAAGTAATACCCTGTGAGTGACACAGGGGTCATATTCCACGGGGATAAGGAAGTATTATTACTCACCTTTCATCTACTTTCTAGCCTACAAATTAATATAAGTGGAGAGGAAATAAAACAAATAAAGTAACTTAAGCTAATCCAATGGCTAGGTGACTAGCACACGAATGTAAACAAACAAGGGAGTATCAAGCATGAGAAGGGAGTGTTTGGACAAGGAATTCCCCTAGGGTTGTCACTAAGGTCCAAACTAGGATGGTTTAAACATACAATAACGATAGTTGTGACCTAGAGACCTAGTGAGTAGATTAGTCCCAATCTCTCGGTGACTAACCCCTGATCCTGTACTAATGCTAATCATAATCTCTTCCATATGAACATACAGATGATCGCATTAAGTTCAAGAAAATTCTCGAATAGGAGTAAACCTACTCTTCTTCGGCTTAAACCTAGCAATGGAGGGCTACCAAAACCTGATCTCTCAGCATGTCAGACAAGTATCCCCTTTCAATCTCTCCTAGGTCTAGTACTTGTGAGTAAGTCACATCTATGCATACAACTCATAATAGAATTTTGGATTTCTCCATAAATGTAATTCTAAGCATCAAAGCATGAAAGATTGAATCTCAAACAACTATCAAATTAAATGAAGAACAACATCCCATGTTCTTACACAAGATGAACCCTAGGATTAATCCAAATCCAAATACAACAATAAGCTAATCCCTCATGATAAGGGACACATATACAATATACAAGGAAGACAAAAACAGAAAAGATGTAATAAAACCCCCTCTAGATTGTGATCTACTTGAATTGATGAAGCTTCGAATGGTGATGCAATGGTGGCTTAGATATTCACTCCAACTCCTTCTCCTTTGCTCCTCTACTTCTTTGTGATGATGTGTGCTTGTTTCCCACAAGGATCATTGCCGGAACATAGCCGGAAGGCCTCAAGGAAGAGTGGTGGCGGCAGCCCGGAAGGCAAAGAAGAAGTCTCTTTTCTTTGCCCTCAAAATGTGCTTTTATACCCCCCAAGTCGATGTATACCGGGGTCAATCCAGGGGTCAATGAGGGGGTCATTGAGGCTATATGACTTAGGCCAAATCTTTTGCCTCCAAGTGGTACAGTGTCAACCCAGGGTCAATCCCCGGCTTTATTGAGGCCGTATGAACTAGAACAGTTTCTGGCCCAAAAATTCTCCAGGTGCTACAATGACTACTACAGTGATTCAGCTACAGTATATCTGCTACAATACTCCATCTACAATAATATGATACAAGGAAATATGGTACAATACTGCAAGACCTAGTTTTCTTCTCTTTCTCACCCAAATCTTATCCTCATGTTCTCCATGGCTCCTTCGTGCCCTGCCAAGCTTATAATACTCGATTAAGCATAAAACAAGCATCAATTCCTATAAAAATACATGCTAAGTATATAAAATGCATATACTAAAATACATACACTTAGATACTTATCGAATATCCCCACACCTAAGCGTTTACTTATCCCCAAGCAAACAAATCATGAAAAACAAAGAGAATGATAAGTGGGTAAATGTATTACCTCTGGCTCAAATAAATATAAGAAACTAAAAACAATGGATAATAATATACAAATGTTGAGTTAGAAACAACAAGCACAAAAGAAAGATCTTGTCTCACCTTTTATATGTCTGTGCCATGTGTATGAATTTTCTATCAAATTTGCCCTGACTTGGTCTAGCCTATTAACTTTAGTCAGTATAGCTCTAGATGCTAATCACTCCACATGCAAAGAGTACTAAGTCTTAAAATGCTAAGTGCTACTTCAATGAACAAGTAAGATCCTTCTAACTTTTAAACTTGAACTAACTCCCTTTTCCTTCTCAGAACCTCTAGTAGGTAGTCAAAAAGATCACTAGGGTTTTTATTTTCATTTCATTTCATTATTTTTTTGAGTCTAACTAACGTAGACTGCAGAAAAAAATCTTTCAGGAAGATGCACATGCTGGTTTGGCACAAGAGTTACCCAACTGCTCAATTACAGTCTACATAGACGCATTCATGCTTTATTAGAATAAGAATACAGACATAGAATCCTTTTCTTTTTCTTTTCATTCATTTTTTTGTTTTTTTATTCATTTTCATTTTTTTTACATTTTCTTTTTCACATTCACCCTAGATCATGTCTTCAGCCTACTCTACATGCAACAAAACTAGGGCTAGCTCAACAAGACTTGGAAGATTTTAAGAGTTTATTGAAAGATAAAACTTATTGTTGTAAGGCCAAGTACTCAAACTTGTGTGTTAAGCATATGAGAGAGTTAGAGTAGCCAAGTTGGCTATTCCTAGGGCATCAACACAATATTCAATGCACAAGATAGTATTAGAGGTGAAAAAGGATTCAATAAAGCACAAAAAGCATGTAACTCACATCAATCAATAATCCATGCTAGAAGAATCTTACAAGAATGAACAAGCCATCATGAGTAACACTAGCATGCAAACAATGACCCAAATACATGAAATACATCTATTCCCCACACCTAGTGTTGTACACTGTCCCCAATATACACTAATCATTAAAAGAATGGTAAAATAAGCAATGAAAATAATATAGGAGGGTGAAAATGAACTTCCCCAGTTCATCTTGTGCAAATTGCAAAGAGTCACCCAAACATAAGGTGCGTTGAGCTATACATGTCGGGTCTGCCTTCCACCAAATGGAATAAGGGCTCACCAACTTCCCTTAATGCCCTGCAAGGCATAAAGGGGACATCATCATTCCATAAAAATTTACAAATAATAGATGGGGAGTAATCATGCAAAAACTAAGATAAAACACAACGAGAACACAAAAAACTAGAAAATTAAATCTAAACAATAAAACAAAGTGTCAATGCTAGTACTTGTCCTTAGAATTAGGTTTCTCATTAGAAAATGACATCTTGTTCTATGGTCTTCTTTTCCAAACATGTGGTCACCCGTGTGGTGTAAACATAACTCCATGGTTGTGATCGACTTCTCCATCCTCAATATTCCTACAAACCATGAAAACCCCAATCAAGCATAGAGGAATTCAATATAATTCAAAATGTAGTGTAAGAGATAAAGAAACAATGAAAAATATGATGTATAGTGACCATACGGCTGTATACAAGCCACATGGATACTGTTCACTTCGGAAGAACCTCCCCAAAAACATGAAAATTGACAAAATTTTACATAAATTGAAGGGAGATTTCATCCACAACAATCACACCACAAAAACTAAGCCAAATACTTGATAAATTCCCCAAAATAAGTTTTAAGAATGCAAGAAAAATGAATAAGATAAAACTAGGGCATCAAAGAGCTTACCAATGAAACCTTGAGAAAACTCCAGTTAAACCTTTGGTAAATCACTAGATCAAAGTCTCAAAGAGGTTAGGAGGTGGTTTGGGAGAAGAAATGAGAGTTTTTGGCCAATGAATGAAGGAGAAAGATGAGGAAAAATCAGGAGAATATGAAGAAGAAAAAGGAGAGATAAAAGGTGGCCAAAAAGCTAATACTTAACTTGTGCTATAGTATATACGGCCTTAATAAGGGCCTCATTGAGGCCATATGCATTAATTCAAACTTTCTGGATGGGGCAGACTGCCTTAATGAGACTCTCATTGAGGCCGTATACACCCTGAAAACATTTTGAGCCAAAAAATGCTTCTCCAAGCGAATAAGGAAGGCCATGAAAGGATTTAGAACACCTCCACACTTGAAAGCAAGTTTAAAAACTCGATCTAATGCATGAAATAACATCAAAAACATGAGTTTCTCAAGAAGATAGTGATTAAACCACACAAAGGATGATGAGAAAAAATGCACAAGGCATGCTAGCATGGACTTATTCACACAACAAAAAACATAAAAGCAACACAAATACACTTAACTAAAAATATGAAAAGAAGAAAGTGAAGTAATTGAAGCTTGGGATGTCTCATAAGAAAGGCTTGTTTAACATCATTAGCTCAATGTACCTCTTTCTTACCTTAAGGAGGCTTGAAGATGGTGTTTTCCTCCCGGCTACATGTAGCATAGCTACTTCCATGAAAGAAAAAACTTACCTTCCGGGATGATAAGCTTGTCGTGGCCATGAACATGGTACCTATAGGCATCCATGGGAAATATTTAGGCTAGGAATTGTGCAATTTAAACATGGGTGGATCCTTAGATGGTTTGAACCTTCTCCCCGCTTCTTCTTTGGTCCTGACAAAAATTCCTGTGGGTACCCCATCACAAAGTTGCATTGCGCCTCCATGGAAAAAGGTTCGGTTGAGAATCATTTAAGCTCGGCATGGCTGGGTCATTGGACGGCCTCAACCTCCTACCCACATTTTCTTCCTCGACTCTTGGAAAGTTGCCTTGAATTAATAAAAGAGTTGTTTGGGCTTCCAAGGGAACAAGTTTGGTTGAGAACTTGTCAAGCTTTGCTTAGGTGGATCAATTGGTGGATTTAACATCCTATCCACAATTTTTTTCTCAACCATGGTGTGATGAATGTCAAGTGCCCATAGCATTTACTTGGGCTGGCAAAGAAAACATTTTGGTTGGGAATTGTCCAAGCCCGACATTGGTTGGTTAAAGGATGATATTAGCTTTATACCCACATATTCAAATACACTTGAAAATTATTGATTGGTCGATGGAATGGTCGATATTAAGGCAAGTAGTGTCTTCAAATGTGATCGATGGAGTTTCTTTGACTTCCTCAAATTTTTCCATGGCCATGATCTCATCCTCCCCCTTGTCTCCTTCAATTTCAACTTTAGGTGGGACATCTATTATTTGCTCAAAAGGCATTGATGCTATATCAATTGCTTCTTTAGCCTACAACATCTCAATACCAGCTTCCACCTTAATTTCCTCTTTGATCTCTTCACTTCTAGTGCCATTCTTATATAGAACTTCTATAGGTTGGGCATTAAAAATTGTGGTATTCATGGCTTCAGACTAAGTGTTCGCTCGCATCATGAATATTGAAAACACCTCCTGTGTATTGAATCCCCATTAATCAATGACTTGACGATGATAATACCCGTGTTGTTAAAAGGAGGGTTCTTGTAGCAATCCTTGGTGAGGGTATTCCCATTGTTGAGTATGATGATGTGTCCAAAAATTTTGATGCCCTCTCCAATATGGATTGTAAGCATTATGGTGCGGATTGCTTTGGCTTTCTTTCATGATAAAAAATTCTTCCAAATTTTCTCAAGTGCATAAATTTTGGCAGGCAACAATTTTTCTTGAAAATCCATGGCCCTGTGTCAACAAACAAAACTAAAATCAATAAGTTAACAAAGAAAACAATAAAGTAGGAAAATAAATAAATATACACAAAAGGGGTAAAAGAAACATAGAAAGACAAATATTTACAAAAGGAAAGATAAATGGCTATAGCAATAGACTACAAGCTTTCCTAATATTCCTTGAATGTCCCTGGCAACGGTGCCAAAAACTTGATTGCTTCCCCACAAGTGTACGGGATCGCCAAGTAATACCCTATAAGTGACATAGGGTTCGTTTTCTATGGGAAGTATTAATACTCACTTTTTATCTACTTTCTAGCCTACAAATTAATATAAGTGGAGAGGAAATAAAACAAATAAAATAACTTAAGCTAATTGATAAGTGCTTCTGTATTTGTAATACGAAGTATTCTTTTCTTAGATGAGCATTACTTTTCTCAGACTTTATCACTAATACACTTGTATTTGTGTTTTTTTGTGCATGTAGGGTTATGGAGACAATTTAGGAAGAAAGAAGCCAAAGTAGATTACGTTTGCACTTTGTTTGATGGAATCTTGGAGTGAACAAACGTGAAGACACAACTTGTGTTCAAAGACATGTGGGTGTGTGCCAACCTCCGTTGTGCTCAATTGAATGTGCAAATTGGAGGGGCACAAAGGCAGTGACACTCATGTGTTCCTACTTGTGCAATGCTAGCAAGATTGTGGTCAAATATATTTTTATTTGAAGATGCAGCATGATCTACAGCATGGACTTGTGTCCGTTTATGTTACCTAGATGAAAAGTGTGGATTCGGGAGTATTTTGGCATAGTAATGTACCAGGTACTGTAGGAAATCACTGAAGCAATGCACTGTAGCAGTTACTGTTCACAGGCCGCTAAAAAATGAATTTCTGTAGATTCACATAGGCGTGTGGAAATTCCACATACCAGTGTGGATGCCGGATTCCATCCCTATTTAAGTCGAAATTTTAGCCCGATTTAGGAATCTTTCTTTCCATTTTTTCTCACGTTTAGAGGTGCCCGCAGCTATGGTTTGGAGAGCCTTTGGCTAGGCTTTTGGAGAGGTTTATGGCCTTCGACACCGCAGCCCTACTTGTTGAGGTGATTTTCCCTTAGAGTTACACTAGGGTTGAGAATCCATTTTGGTAATCCTTGTGGATGAGTGACACACCATGAGGGTTAGACAATGCTAGATTGTAAAGGGTTGAGAGGATGAGTCAAGAGGTAGCGGAACATCCCATTTTCCTTCTGGTGTGATTCATCCTTCCTCCACATTCCAAGAGTTCTTTGCAATCATAGTAGAGTGAAGTGCTAAGAGACAAACTCCACAAGGGCTTATTTGCGCATGCAATAGAGTAAAGCATTGAAAGTAATCCTTAGTATCGGAGCTTGATTGTGACTAGGGGTCTTTAGCCTGGACCAAAGGGTTAGATTTATTTTATGGAATAAGGTATATCACTTGGAATCCCTAGAGCCTAAAGCAACCTAGCACAGTATGAGGTGTCGAGACTGAAAAATTTCTCCACCAAGGCATAGTGTAGGGTTAATCACGGTTGACCTTATGTTTTGGGACCGATTGTTTAACGATCTCCATGACTTATTAAACATTAGTTAGGAAACCTAATGATTGGTCTTGCACATGAAACAGTAGTCCTAGGGTGACCAATGTCCGGGTGCCGCATTTATCATCGATTGTTTCTCCTATCTTTTATTTGCGCCTTTTTCTTCTTTTTTTTATATTTGCATTGATTCTTATTTACATCACTATTGATTCATTTTTCGTTCTAGATAAATAACAATCTTTGTGTTTCTAATCGTTATTCCCTGTGGATTCGACTACACACTCACCGGGGTATTATTACTTTGACAAACCCGTGCACTTGCGGTACACACGCAAAAGGGCGTTGTCAAGTTTTTGGCGGCATTGCCGTGGAAATAAGCGTTTGGGAAACACTTTGGACTTTGATATTTTAGCTATACACTATTTATTCTATTTCACACATTCTTATTCTTCCATTGTTCTAATTTTCTATTCTTTCTTTGATTCCAGAAAAAAATGATCAACATACCCAAATTATTTGATACAATCACGGGAATGGTTAAAGATATAAAACAAAAAGTTCATTTGTTTGCAGTATAGTCCACTTCCTATTATTTTGAACAAGAACAATTCATCATCGACTACCCTGTGAAAGGATCAGTTGTTGATTACATTAATAAAATTCATGATCAGAGTTATGAATTAGATAGTGTGCTGGATTAGTTTGAAAAGTCGGAACTGTCCTCTATGAGCTATCATTTGGAAGAAAGTTTGGAGAGAGTCCTTGCTTATTTCGACTCTTCTTATCGGGAAAAAAGATGTGAACTTTTCTCATTGGGTGTGTCGAACACCGTACAGGAAGTTTGTGAGATAGATGATATAGTTATGGTTGAGGACAAGTAAGACACAGAATCAGATAGGTTGAAGAATGATCTTGAGCAAGGTTCTGCGAGGTTTAAGGAAATTGATAGATTGAAGGAAAGAAGATTGCGACCATCTATTGAGGAACCACCCGAGTTAGAGCTTAAAATATTACCGACACATTTGGAATACGCTTTTCTAATGCAAGGATCAAAACTCCCGGTGATTTTAGCTTCAAATCTTTCTATAGAGCAGAAGGACAAGCTTGTGAGCATACTAAAGAAGCATAAATTGGCCATTGCTTGGAAGATCTCTGACATAAAAGGCATAAATCCATCATTTTCCACTAATAAAATCTTAAGTGAAGATAATTATAAATCTGTGATTCAACCTCAAAGAAGATTGGACCCAAACATGAAAGAAGTTGTCAAGGCAGAGTTGGTAAAACTGTTGGATGCGGGAATCATTTATCCTATCTATAACAGTGCATGGGTTAAGCCCGACTCAAGCAGTTCCAAAGAAAGGAAGAATGACAGTTGTGAGAAATGAGCAAAATAAATTAATTCCAACCAGGACGGTTACAGGTTGGCATGTTTGCATTGACTACAGAAGACTGAATGATGCAACTTGAAAGGATCATTTCCCATTGCCGTTTATTGATCAGATGTTGGAGCGTTTGGCAGGACACCAGTTTTATTATTTTCTTGATGGTATGTCAGGATATTTCCAAATTCCCATAGCTCTAGAAAATCAAGAGAAGACAACGTTTACTTGTCCCTATGGGAATTTTGACTATAGAAGAATGCCTTTTGGATTATGTAATGTACCACAGACATTCCATTGTTGTATAACTACCATCTTAGACGATCTCCTAGAGGATATCATGGAGGTATTCATGGATGATTTTTTCGTATTTGGGGAGTTCTTTTGACATTTGCCTGAAGAATTTGGTGAGAGTGCTAGTAAGATGTGATAGTCAAATCTTGTTCTTAATTGGGAGAAGTGTCACTTTATGGTCCAAGAGGGCATTATCCTTGGGCATAAGATTTCCTAATTGGGAATAGAGACAGATAAGGCAAAGATCGAAGTTATAAAAAAATTTCCTACACCGAAAAATGTGAAAGGAGTTCGTAGTTTCTTGGGACATGCGGGTTTTTACAGGAGGTTTATCAAGGACTTCTCAAAAATCACCCAGCCATTGACAAAACTCCTTGAGAAGGATGCTCCCTTTAATTTCGGAGATGAGTGCTTGGTTGCATTCAATTTGTTAAAGGAGAAATTAGTGCAAGCACCCATCTTGGTCACACCAGATAGGAACAAACCTTTCGAGCTCATGTGCGATGCAAGTGATTATCTCGTTGGAGCAATGTTGGGTCAGAGGAAAGACAACCAGTTTCAACCAATTTATTATGCTAGCAAGACTCTCACGAGTGCTCAAGAAAACTATACAACCATAGAAAAAGAATTGTTAGCAGTGGTGTTTGCTTTTGACAAGTTCAGGCCATACCTCATCTTATCTAGGGTCACTGTATTCACTGATCACTCGGCACTCCGCTATCTCATGAACAAAGCCCATTCTAAGCCGAGATTGATTCGCTGGATACTACTCTTGCACGAATTTAACATCAAGACAAAAGATAAGAGAGGGATCAAAAATTTGGTTGCCGACTATCTGACTAGGTTGAAGGGTTGTGAAGGACAAGAGCTAGCAAACAAGGAAATTGACAATTTCTTCCCTGAGGAGCATTTGTATGCAGTCCAAAATTTAGAGTCGGAGGATACCCCGTGTTTCACAGATTTTGCAAATTACCTATCGGGAAGAGAACTTAAACATGGCCTCAATTTCCCACAAAAGAAGAAGTTATTCAGCAATCTAAAGACTTACTTTTGGGATGATCCATACTTTTTCGTATATGTGCAGATCATGTTGTTCGAAGATGTGTCTCAAAGGAGGAAGGTTGGAACATTCTTGCACATTGTCTCTCCAGGACCAGTTGGGGGGCACTATACTTCACGTAGAACTGCTGAAAAAGTTTTGGCTACCGGATTCTATTGGCCGACTCTATTTAATGATGCACATCAGTTTGTTCTTCAATGTGACAGTTGTCAGAAGGCCGAAAACTTATCGGGACGGGATGAGATGCCTCAAAATCCTATGCAGTTTTGTGAAGTGTTTCATGTGTAGGGTATTGATTTCATGGGACCATTTCCAAAATCCAATGGGAATCAATAAATCCTGGTAGCAGTTGGTAAGTGTCTAAATATATGTATTTTAGTATATGTCTTCTACACTTCTAGCATGTGTTTTTATAAGAATTGATGCCCGTTTTATGCTTAATCATGTATTATTTGTTTCGCAAGGCATGTAAGAGCCATGGAGGACACGAAGATATAATTTGGGATAAAAAGAGAAGAAAACCAGGTCACAATACTGTAGCGTATTCAATGTAGCAAAAACACTATAGCTGGAGTACTGCAGCAGTGGTATTATAGCATCGGCATTGTAGTAAGAACATTGTAGTTGGCACTGTAGCACCTGGTGAGTTTTCAAGTCAGAAATTGAACCATGGCATACGGCCACAATGCTACCCTGGATTGAGCCCAGGATGATCACTGTAGCCAGAGAAGAGGATAATGTGTTTGAAAGCATACTGGCTCAATGAGATACTCATTGAGCTAGTATGGATACTATTACTTAAGGTAGAGTGTATTTGCCTACCCCAAATAGCCTCAATGAGGAGCTCATTGAGCAAGTATACTGCCAGTATGGAGGTCATTTTAAGGGTGTTTTGAGTCCATTTTTAGGGCATACGGGCTAGTTTGGAGAGGGAGTATACTAGGGGTATAAGAGGCCATTTAGAGGCCATTCTTGGGGACCTTTTGACATCTTGGGCAGCTAACGCTTTGGAAGGGGGAGGAGAAATGAAGACATCATCTTGGGGAGAGTTTAGCTTGAGGCTTGGAGATGATCAAGGGCTTAAACTTCAAGGGGAGAGCTTCATCATCAAGGGAGGAGGAATATTCGGCATTCCTTGGGGTAGAGGAAGCATCATTCGGCCGGCATTGTTCTTCTTCACCATCATTCGGACTAGGGAGTGCCATTTATGCTTTTGTTTCTTATGTTTTTTGAGTTTGTGATTCTTGTTTGTATGATAGCACACTTGACCCCCAAGGACACCAGATGTGGGTGAACCTTGGGGTGTTCATCATGTATTGTGGATGCTATACTTTCATTTTGGAATGCATTGGTGTGATTTATGGTTTGGCTCATTGTTCTTCATGTCTAGAACTATAAAATGTAGAGATCCTTAGTTCTTTTTTGAGTTGTACGTGTAGATGTGACCTACTCGCATGTACTAGATCTTTAATGAGCTAGAAGCGGGTATTCTTGTATTGACATGGCGAGAAAGATGTTGGTAGCGCCTCCGAATTATAAGGATGGGCTTAGGTTAAGTGTATCCATACTGCATGATCTTCCTATGCTTAATGCAATCATAGGAATGTGATTAGGGAGAGATCCTTGTCATTATTCGTATAGGATTAGGGTTTAACCATCAAGAGATTGGGGTTGAACTAATTTTGAGATCCATCGGTCTAAATCACCCTTACCATGTCGTTTTTATGCATCCATATATCATGATGACCCCTCATGGGGATCCTCATCCCTAGGCCTATTTATCATCATCATTGCTCTTGTGAGTTCTTGCTTGCCTTGCAATTGTTATACTTGTGATTTATTAGCATTGTTTCATGTAATAGAGTGAAAATACCATGTTTAAGTTATAAGGTTAGAAAATAAGTGATGGAGGAGTAATAGGAGCTCCTTAGCCCCGTGGAATACGACCCCTGTGTCACTCACAGGGTATTACTCGGTGACCCCGTACACTTGCAGGAAAGTAACCAGCGGTTGACTATGTCTCTAAATGGGTAAAGGCTCAAGTTCTGCCTACTAATGATGCTAGAACCGTGGTTAAATTTTTAAAGAGGTTGTTCACTCGATTTGGAACCCCACGAATTATCATTAGTGATTTAGGAACCCATTTCTGTAACACTCAGCTTGAGAAAGTGTTGATGTGCTATAGTGTGTATCATCTCCAGGCCACCCCTTACCATCCGCAAACAAGTGGCAAAGTGGAGGTCACTAATAGAGAGCTTAAGAGAATCGTAACAAATTCTGTGGAAATAGGAAAGTGAGACTGGTCAGAACGCTTGGATGACACACTTCGGGCTCACAGAACGGCATATAAAACTCCAATAGGGACCACTCCCTATAAGTTAGTGTATGGTAAGTCGTGTCATTTGCCCGTAGAGCTCGAGCATAAAGCCTATTTGGCCATCAAGGCCACGAACATTGACTTGAGAAAAGCGGGGGAACAAAGAATGCTCCATCTAAATGAGTTGGATGAATAGAGGATGAAAGCATATGAGATCGCAAGGATTTACAAGGAAAGAATTCAGAAGTGGCATGATAAGCATTGACAACGCCCTTTCGCGTGTATACCACAAGTGCACGGGTTTGTCGAAGTAATAATACCTCGGTGAATGGGTAGTCGAATCCATAGGGAATAGTGATCAGAAACACAAAGATTGTTATTTAACTAGAATGAGGATGAAATTAATAGTGATGTGAATAAGAATCAATGCAAATAGAAATACGAAAAGAAGAAGGAGGCGCAAATAAAAGATAGGAGAGGCAATCGACGATAAATTGGGCTCTCGGACATTGCTCACGCTAGGACTATTGTTTCAAGTGCAAGAAAAATCATTATGCTTCCTAACTAATGTATAATGAGTCATGGAGATCCTTAAACACACGGTCTCAAAACATAAGGTCAACCATGTCGATTTCCACATGCCCGTGTGAATCTCCAGGAAATCAATTTTGTGGGGCATGTGAACAGTAAGTGCTACAGTAAACTACTACGTTGATTTGATACAATAACCTGTTATAATACTTAACCAAAATACTCCCGAATCCATACCCTTCATCGAGGCAACATAAACGAGCACACGTCTACACTATAGATTGCGTTGCATCTTCAAATTAAAGCACATTTGATAACAATCTTGCTAGCTTTGCATAAGTCGAAACACATGAGTGTGACTACCTTTGTGCCCCTCCATTTTGCATATTTCCTTGAACACCACATGAGGTTGGTACACACTCACATGTATTTGAGCATGACTTGTGTCTTTATGTTTGTTCACTCCATGATTTCATCAACTAAGTGCACTCGCAATCTACTTTGGCTTCTTTCTTCTATACTTGTCTCCACAATCCTACATGCATAAAAGAACACAAATAGTTGTGTATTAGCGATAGATACTGAGAAAGTAATGCTCATTATAAAAAAAGAATACTTGGTATTACTAATACTCAAGCACTTATCAAACTCCCCCACACTTAAGCTTTTGTTTGTCCTCGAGCAAAAATAAAACATTGTAGCATAGAGAAGAAAATATTTAAAGTGCTTCGCCTAAGGTTCACCAAAGCATGCAAGGGAAGCATTCCACAAGTAAGGGGAATTTCAACACTAAATATGAAAAAAATCAATACTCTACCTAAAAACTCGAATCAAAAAGGACAACAGACATGAAATCGTGCAAGTGTGTGTAAACTCTCTCAAGTCGACCAAACATATACTCCTCAAAGTTCTAAGAATGAGGGACTTATTTATGTACAAGATAAAGCAATGAGACGGTAGTAGCTTCACACATCCTCTAAGGTAGCCCTTTTCGAAGAGGCTGCTAAGGTAGCTTTCATACTTTTGAGATGCTAGCTCTTTCTCTCATTAGGGCATAACTAGTATCCGACTTGTTAGAGCTAGCTTCATACTTCGTAGGTGGTAGCACTTTCCATCCCTAAATGCATAACCAAAATAAACATTTTTCTTTCTTTTTCAATTTTTTTTCAAAATTAACACAAGAAACAAAACTAATTAGCCCCTTAAACATCAAACTTGAGTTTCCATAAGGTTTCATGAGCGAGTAGTGCAACAAGTGTCAATCGGGCAAAAACTCATAGAAATTCAAGTTAAAACTAGAGCATGAAAACATTCAATGTTAAAAATTCTAATAGACTTAAGAATACAACCATTGCAACTAAGGTGAACCATCATTGAAAAAAAAAACATTGGCATCAATGTACGCATGCAAGCATAATAATAAGTATAACATTCAAGGATCATATGTTAAGGTGGGCAATTGAAACAATACTTCCCTGACTCCTAATGGTACATTTCATGGAGCTATATTCCTTCAGAGTTGAGTACCAATGGGTTGTGGAGCACACACGGCCATGTGAAAATCACACTGACTATGTCTATGACTAGTACCCAAATTCCATACTCACAAGACCATATGCATATATACAGTAGAAGGATTTAGTAAACCTCAACAAATACAAAATAAAACTCGAGTATATAAAGATAAAGTATTGAAATACTACTCGTGGCAACAAAAATGAAAGATAAACTCAGATGGAAGATCCTTTATGAGTACTACAAGTCCAAAATAAAATACGGAAAATTAAATATGAAAACAGAAAGAACTAAAAGAAAGACACATCAAGCGTCGGTGTCCTCCGTGGTCTCTACTGGTGCTGCTGCTGGTGCTGGTGAAGAAGGTGGATCCACTGGTGCTAGTACTGGTGATGCCTTAGGAGTCCTTGGTCGCATAACGAATGGGCATGTCGCTCTCACTCGAGAATTTGTTCTAAGATATCAAGACGCGTGATAAGCTCTGTGTGGTTCATGGCCTGTGTAGTGTGAACCTCAGCAATCTCAGTCCTGAGCACCCTACAGCATTCTCGAGCCACTCAAAATGATCATAGGCTCGAGACGGAGAAAACATACGTACTGGAGGTGGCTCATGTGCTGCAAGGGCCCCATTTATCTCTATCTACTCAGGGTGGGGCTCCTGCGCCGGCTGGGAACCCTTTGCAATGTCACCTCCTTCCTCGGCTATCTCTGGGGTAGGTGTAATCAGTATATGCGCTCCCGGGCGGTACCTGCATAACATCCCCATTTTGTCTCATCGCATCTATACCCAGGGGAAGGTACGATCATCTTCCCGGCCCCTCTAATAGCGTCCCACAGACCCATCCTCATGATGAGCTTAGTAATGTAGGGACCAGAGTAAAAGCACTCTGATCCTAGGATACTAAACCCTGATGCCTCAGGTACTTTGCTAGTATGTGGCCAAGATGAATCGACTGGCTCTATACCATGGAATGCAAGTAGAGAAGCTCCTTTCAGCTCAGAACACCTGTACTATCATCATAGCCATTCACTGATCTGCTTAGAACGACGTGAATGCATCTATAGCTCATCTAAGATAGACAAGTAGTCTTCGAACCCCTGGCTCATACTAACCATAGCCACATAATACTCGATATGTGCGCTGAGGAGTCAAGGTACCTGGGTAATCTATATGAAGCTGCTCGTACTCCTTTGTAGCAATAAAGTCCTCGTCATATAACCTCAACCAAATTGAGAACTGTGTGACACTCAAATTATAATGATGCCCGAATGCTGTGAACTATATGTCGTTGTCGTTATCAAAACTACTATAAGACTGGTCAAACTCAAACGACGATTGATAAGTGCTTGTGCGATATGAATGCGAAGCGTTCATTCCTTATGTTGAGCATCAATTTTCTCAGGTTTTTACACTAATATGTGTGTTTTTATGTTACTTTCGTGCAGATAGGGTTGTGAGGCCAAGTATGAAGGAAAGAAGCCAATATAGATTACAGTGCACCGACTTTGGAGGAAATCTTACTAAGGTTCAAACGCAAAGACATAGGTCGATGTGAGATGCTAGAGTGTGTGCCAACCTCCTTGTATTCAAGTTGGCACATCCATTTGGAGGGGCACAAAGGCAGTCACACTCGAGCATTCTGACTTATGCACATAGAATAAGAGCTTCACCAACGTGCCTATCATTGAAGAAGCAAGTGATCCACGATGTGAACTTGTGCCCGTTTGTGTTACTCTGATGAAAGTATGGACTCAAGAAGCTATCCAGGTCGGATGCTGTAGCAGAGCATTGTAGCAACACGGTAAAAGTATTGTAGCAGTACTGTTCACAGCCGGCCGAGAAAACAGGAGTTCAGAGGATCCACACGGGCGTGTGGAAATTCCCCACGGGCGCGTGAAGCATCCACGCCCGTGTAGTTGCCCGATTCTAGCCCTATTTAAAGCTGAATCAGCCCCGATTTTAGTATTCTTTTCTCCATCTTTTCCCCAACTTGAGAGAGGGCTTCGGCTAGGGTTTCGAGGGGTATTGGCCAAGGTTTTGGAGATGTTCTATGGTTCCGACATCATCATTCCTTAGGAAGAAGGTTGGTAGGGGCGCTTTTATCGAGGCGTATCCTATACCGGATGAGGGAATCCTTGGACGACGAGTAGAGGACTTTCCACAAGACCATCGACAAGACTATCAAGGGGGTTTCTTTATGGATTCATTGCGTTTACATTCTATTTCTTTTATTGTACTTAGCTCCATGGAGAGCTAAACCCCTAGTGGGTACTCGGGATTTGTGAACCGTAGGATGTATTTGTTTCTTTCAACCTCTTTATTATGCTTTCAATAAATTGATGTTTATTGTGAGTTCCAACCTTGAATGCTTGATTGTATGAACATTTCTCCTAGAGTGACACTAGGGTTGAGAGTTCTTGTTGGTAACCTTGTGAGTGAGTGACACACCACGAGCGTTAGACGAAGCTAGGTTGGAGAGGGTTGAGAGGGTGAGTCGAGAGGTACAGGAGGGTCCCCTTTCCCCTCCGTTGTGATAGATTCTACCTCAGTTCCTCGAGTTTTTTGTGGTCATAATAGAGTGAATGGTCTAAGAGATGAACTTCCGCTGGGGCTTAGTTACGCGTGCAACAGAGTGAAGCGTTGAGGTGATCTTAGTATCTATGGCTCAATTGTGGTTAGGGACCTTCCACCTGGACCAAAATCTATAATAAAGAAGAGATGTATCACTTGGAATCCCTAGAGCTCATTGCAACTCTATGCGAGTGTGAGGTGTTGAGATTATTCGATTTCTCCTCTGGGACATGTATAGAGTTAGGCATAGTTGACCTTAGATTTGGTACTATGTAATTAAGGATTTCCACGACTGACCATTCCATTGATTAGGAAGCAAAATAGAGGGTTCTTGTAGTTGAAACAATTATCCTAGGCGGAGCATTATCCGGGTACTCCATCTTTATCAATTGCCATACCCCCTTCTTTACTTTTGCTCTCTTACTTGTTGCTTTTACTATTAAGAATTGAATCATTGTCACACTCATTATCATTGATCTTTGGCTCAGGTGAAGGCCATTGTGGCCACTTGCCAGCTTGCTTCTTTGTCCTGGGGGCTATACCTGCATGTATTGAAAAGAAATCGATCAAATTCATTCAAAATAACAATACTATAGAAATCCTCAAGGCCATGTGGAAATTCCACACGGTCGTGTGAATCCAAGGGCCGTGAAAGCCGCACAGCCACTATGCAATACGCTCATAAATACATTCTAAATTTATTCTAAAATACATTATAAATTCATTTAAACATCAAAATGAAGCACATTCAAGAGATTTAATCGAATAAAATAAAGTACGGTGAAGAAAAGAGAGAATGAGGGTTGACTGACAAGATGAAGATGAAAACCTTAAAATCGGCCAGAAAACTCGAGTGAAATCTCTCTAAAGCGACGAACCAAGGTCGGGGGAGTGCAAGTATGCATTCTCAACGTATTTAGGAGTGTGAAAATGAAAAGGTAAAAAAGATTTATAAAGTGAAATCACAGCCTTTGGAATTCTATACATCCACACGGGCGTGTGGAAATTACCCACGCCCGTGTGATTCTACAGGAGAGCCTCACAGGGGCAGACACATGCCTCTGTGAGCTCTAAGGATGGCATTCTTTGCCTCTGAATGCATACACATGGGTGTGTGGAAATTCCCCATGCCCGTATGCCCGACCCACAGGGGCTGCCACACGCCCCTGTGGGATCCTTTCTCCAAATGAGAATTTCTTCTAAGTGATCCACACGGGCGTGTGAAAATTCTACATGGCCGTGGGTCTTCATAAGGGCCACTCACAGGGGTAGTCACATGCCCCTGTGTCTTCTTGGGATGGAGGTGATCTTCTCTTTAGAGTTTTACATGGATGTGTGGAAATTCCTCATCCATGTGTTGAGTTCACATGGTCAGACACAGGGGAGGAGACACGCCCCTGGTGTCTTCTAGGGATAGAGCTCTGAACTTCTTCAAAGAAACAAATAGCCATGTGGAAATTCCACACGGGTGTGTGATCATCATAAGGGCATTCACAGGGGTAGTCACATACCCATGTGTCCTCTCGGGCTGAGCTCTGAACGAAAACACATGCCCGTGTGGAATTCCCACACCGCCATGTGTCTTCTATGGATGACTTAGAAAAATTTTACAGACTTTGCAAAAAATTTCTGAAAATTTACATCTATTCAAAGCCTATCTATATTATGCAAATGTAACCAAAGAATCAAGAAAACATGCTCAAACAACCAAGAAAACTTTGCCACACACAATTAAGAACATGAAAAAACCAACAATCCACAAGAAAATCACATCAATAGCATGTAAAAGATCATGACACCAACACTCACGCTAGTATTCATACAAACACTATCTATTACCTAGAAAAACAATAAAGACATGGGTTGCCTCCCAAGAAGTTCTTGTTTAACGTCACTTAGCGTGATGTACCTCACCTTACCTCAAGGGGACTCATAGATGATGGTTTCCCTATTACCCATGACTTGAAAGCATATGATGAACATAGTCTTTTGAAGGTAGAGGGAGAGTTATCAAGTTCATTGCCGCATAAGGGTTTGTCATAATTGCTCCGTTCTTGCTCATCACCATTAGCCTTGGGGCGTTTCTTGTGACATCTCCTTGCACGCTTCATCTTCTGGAGCATCTTCTTCATGATCCCCGGGGTAGGTTGCACCTTGTCCTCTAGACCAAGTATAAAGACTTCTTCATTCTCCACTTCTTGGTCTAGCACTCCCTTTATATGGGTCTGGATTCATCATTTACTGCACATATTCATCTATTAGTTCATCAATAGTGTCAAGAAAGTAAACAGTATCATCAAAGTCTAGAGAATGTCTCATGGCTTCAGCGAGGAGATATGTCAGCTTGTCATCCACATCTGGTAAAGTCAACTCCTCGCCGTCCATGTCAATGAGAGCCTTGGAAGTGCGTAAGAATGGCCTTCCAAGTATTAGTGGGACATTGACATCCTTATCAACATCCAACAATACAAAGTCCATAGGAAATATGTACTTATCAACCATCACAAGTACATCTTCGATGACACCCCTCGGATGTCTAACCATTCGGTCCACCAATTATAATGTCATCCAAGTGGACCGAGGCTCTCCTAAGCCTAGATTTTTGAAAAATGTATAAGGCATGATGTTGATGCTAGCCCCTGAATTCGCCAATGCCTTCTTTTCACCTAAATTACCAATGTTCCACAGAATGATGAAGCTTTTGGGGTCCTTTTTCTAGTTCGGCATATTATTTTGTAACACCGCTGAACATGAAGCATTTAGAATCACAGAGGCACTCTCCTCTAACTTCCTCTTGTTGGTTAATTGGTCCTTGAGAAACTTTTCATAGCGAGTCATTTGAGACAATGCCTCCACAAATGGGATATTAATGTACAACTGCTTGAATAGACCCAAGAACTTCTTGTATTTCTCATAATTTTGGTCGTTCTTTAATCTTGAAGGATAAGGAATTCTTGGCTTGTAAGGTGGGGGTGCCATCTTCTTCCCTTTGTTGGCTTTGTCCTCAACCTTCATGACCTCGGGTGCTTCAACATTGGTCTTCTCACTTGGAAGTCTACCCTCAACCTCATGACCACTTCTCAAAGTGATCACCTTCACATGTTCTCTCGGACTAGTTTTAGTGTTACTAGGCAAGCTTCCTGGAGGTCTCTCCGATAACAACTTCGCAATTTGCCCCATTTGATTCTATAAATTGTGTAATGACGCAGTGAGGTTTGGAAAGTGTGGTTCAACCAATTGAAATCTTGTACCTAACAATTTAATGAACTGGGTTAAAGCCTTCTCTAGATCGGTCATCCAGTTTTCCAACTCTGAAATTCGGTTTTCCATATTCGGGGGCTTGTTGTTGTTGTTGTTGGAAACCGGGTGATGCCATTGTCTTCTATTGCCCTTGATTATTCCATGAAAGATTCGGATGGCTCCTCCAACCAGGATTATAGGTGTTGCTATATGGATTACCTTGGTTTCTCATTGCATTACCCACAAAATCCACTTGTTCCACCAAGGATGTACCACCAATAGAAATCGGGTAATCAGATGAAGCATGTCCTCCATCACACTGTGCACTACTAGTCATGGCCGCCACTCTATTAGAAGTTAGAGTGTCTAAATTCTTTCTCAATGACTCCACTTGGGCCACCAATGAAGTAACTTCGTCAATCTCATGAAGTCCGTTTGCCTTATTTCTATCTTTTTTGTTCAACTGATAATTGTTCATAGTCATTCCTTCAATGAGAAGCTGGGCTACTTCCGGGGTCTTGCTCCCTAAGGTACCTCCTACTGCGGAATCAAGTAACTGTCTTGTACTCGAATTCAACCCATTACAGAAAGTTTGAATGATCATCCACTCAAGGAATCCATGTTGAGGACATTTCCGCAGGAGCTCCTTGAACCTATCCAATGTCTCAAATAGAGACTCCAATTCCAATTGTATAAAAGATGATATTTCATTCGTATGCTTTGCAGATTTTCCAAGAGGGAAATATCCATCAAGAAAAGTTTCTACAATTTTCTCCCATGTAGTGATCGATGCTCTAGGTAATGAATGTAGCCATTGCTTCACTCTCCCTTTGAAGGATAATGGGAAGCCCCTCAACTTGATAACATCACCCATAACAACATTAATCTTGAGCATGTCACACACTTCCAAGAAGTTCTCTTTGTGATTGTTTGGATCCTCATCGGCCAAACCATTAAACTGTGCCAACTGCTGTAACATTTCGATGAATGCTGGCTTGAGCTTAAAATTTTGAGCTGTAATCAGTGGCCGCACAATGGCAGATCGTGTGCCAAGAACTGCGGGTCTGGCATAATCGGACAGTGTCCTTTGTTGCTTATTCTGTTATGCTATATCTAACCCTTCACCTTCTACCTCCGCTTGATTTGTCTGTTCTTGCACATGTTCTTTACCCCTTCTACTATGTGTTCATTCAAGTTCAGGGTCACCTTCAACCAATGTCGAAGGGTTCCCTTGGGTCATAACCTGGAGTTGCAACTAAAGAAAGGAAAACAAATCAGAATGATGGAAGAATAAGACAGTGTGAAATAGAATATATGGTGAATAGCTAAAATAACAAAGGGCCAAGTGCTTCTAAAACATCTACTCCCCGGTAACGGCGCAAAAAACTTAACAACGCCCTTTTGCGTGTGTCAAACAAGTGCACGGACATTACACATCCTATTAATAGTGATGTGAATAAGAATCAATGCAAATAGAAATACAAAAATTTCTATTTAACTAGAATGAGGATGAATTAATAGTGATGTGAATAAGAATCAATGCAAATAGAAATAAGAAAAGATGAATGAGGCGCAAATAAAAGATTGGAGAGGCAATCGATGATAAATGGGGCACTCGGACATTACTCATCCTAGAACTATTGTTTCAAGTGCAAGAAAAATCATTATGCTTCCTAACTAATGAATAATGAGTCATGGAGATCCTTAAACACACGGTCCCAAGACTTAAGGTCAACCTTGTCGAACCCTACACTATACCCCAGTGGAGAAATCCCTCAGTCTCAACACCTCACACTGTATTAGGTTGCTTTAGGCTCTACGGAGTCCAAGTGATAAACCCTATTCCCAAAATTAGATCTAATCCTTTGGTACATGCGAAAGACCCCTAGTCACAATTAAGCCCTAGATACTAAGGATTAATTCAACACTTCACTCTGTTGCTTGCGCAACTAAGCCCCAGCGGAGTTTGTCTCTTATCACTTCATTCTATTGTGACCGCAAAGAACTCTTGGAACATGGAGGTAGGATAAATCACACCAGAGGTCAAAAGGGACATTCTACTACCTCTCAACTCACCCTCTCAATCCTCTCAAATCTAGCATTGTCTAGCCCTCATGGTGTGTCAATCATCCACAAGGATTACCAAAATGAATTCTCAACTATAGTGTCACTCTAATTTAAAATCAACTCAACAAGCATTCAAGATTGTAACTCAATTAAAACATCAATTAAAGAGAGCATAATAAAAGGTCAAAGAAACAACATCATGCAAGGGTTTACAACTCCAAGTACCCACTAAGGGTTTTGCTCTCCATGGATCAAAATACAATCAATAATGAAATCAAAAGTAAAAATATGTAATCCATGAATTAAACACCCATGGTGTGCGTGTCGATGGTCTTGTAGAGTTGCCACATCTTCTCTAATGGTCCCCTCGTTAAGCCTAGAACACACATCTCCGGATCAGTGCCGACGAAAGCTCACCCAATAACTCTCTTCCGAAGGAAATGCGATATCGAAGGCCGTAAACTCCTCTAAAAATCTAGTCAAAGCCTCTCCAAACCCTAGCCGCGGGCCCCTCCAAAGGTGGGAAAAAAATAGCCAAAAGATTGAAAGAAGGATCCTGAAATCGCGCTGAAATCACGACTTAAATAGTGCTAGAATCGAGTATCTACATGGGCGTGTGGAATTTCCACACGCCCATGTGAATCTCCAGGAAAGTCGATTTTCTACGGCCTGTGAACAGCAACTGCTACAGTAAATTACTATGATGATTTGCTATAGTAACTCTGTGATAAGAATGTGAAGTGTTTTTTTCTTATGATGAGCAATACTTTTATCGGTTTTTAACACTAATATGTTTGTATTTATGTTACTTTCATGAATATAGGTTTGTGAAGCTGAATCTTAGAGAAAGAAGCCAATGTACATCGTGAGTGCACCATTTGGAGGAAATCTTGAGAAGGTTCAAACTCAAAGACATAAGTTGGGTTCAAGACGCTAGAATGTGTGCCAACCTCCTTGTATTCAAGCTAGCACAATAATTTGGAAGGGCACAAACGTAGTCACATTCTAAGTATTCTGGCTTGTGCATGTGTAACAAGATCTCCACTAATGCGGCCCTTCATTGAAGGAGTAAAGCGATCTACGACATAAACGTGTGTCCGTTTACGTTACCTCGATAAAAGCATGGTTTTGGGAGTGTTTCAGATCAGTACTGTAGCAGTATATTATAGAAAAACACTGTAGTATTTTCATAATAGCAGGTACTATTCATAGCCGGCCGAAACTGAGCAAAACAGAGAATCCATAAGACGTGTGAAAAATCCACAGGGGCGCCCACATGGGCGTGTGGTATCCCGATTCCAGCCATATTTAAGGCTGATTTTCAGCCCCGATTTCAGGATTCTTTTCTCCATCTTTTTCCCAACTTGAGAGAAGGTTGCGGCTAGGGTTTCGAGAGGTATTGGGAGAAGTTCTACGGCTCTAACATCGTGCTCCATTTGGAAAATTGGTTAGTGGGAGAGCTTTCATCGGCACCGATCCGGCGAGGCGTATCCTAGGCCAGACAAAGGGACCTTTGGACGAGTAGAGGACTCTCCACAAGACCATCGTCATGACTATCAAGGATGTTTTCTATGAATTTATTGCTTTTACGTTCGATTTCATTGATTTTAATTAGCTTCATTGAGAGCTAAACCCCTTAGTGGGTACTTGGATTGTGAACCCTAGGATGTATTCGTTTCATTAAACCTTGTTATCATGCTTTTATTAATTGATGTTTTTAATGAGTTCCAATCTTCAATGCAATGATTGTATGAATACTCCCTTAAAGTGACACTAGGGTTGATAGTTGTTGTTGGCAATTCTTGTGAGTGAGTGACACACCATGAGACTTAGACAAAGCTAGATTGTAGAGGGTTGAGAAGGTGAGTCGAGAGGCAGCGGAGCGTCCCATTTCCCCTCCAGTGTGATTTATTCTACCTCCAATTCCTTGAGTTCTTTGTGGCCATAGTAGAGTGGATGGGCTAAGGGATGACCTTCCGTTGGGGCTTAGTTGCGAGTGCAATGGAGTGAAGCATTGAAGTAATTTTAGCATCTAGGGCTTAATTGTGGCTAGGGACCTTCTGCCTGGACCAAATGGTTAGGTCTACAAATAGGAAGAGGATTTATCACTTGGAATCCCTAGAACTCATTGCAATTCTATACGAGTGCGAGGTTGAGAGATTGTTCAATTTCGCCTCCGGGACATGTATATGGTTAGGCATGGTTGACCTTAAATTTGGGACCATGTATTAAAGGATCTCCACGACTCATTAATGTATTAGTTAGGAAGCATAATAGAGGATTTTTGCACTTAAAATGATTGTCCTAGGCTGATCAATATCTGGGTACCCCATTTATATCGATTGTCTTACCTCTCCTTTATTTGTGTTCTCTCGCTTGTCTATTTTACTTTTCTTTGCATTACATCATGTCACGCAAATCACTATTCATATTTCGTTTAGTTAAGAAACAATTTAAGTATTTTTACTTCATACTCCCTGTGGATATGATAGCCAATCACCTGGGATTTTATTACTTCGACAAACCCGTTCACTTGCGGGACATACGCAAGGGGCATTGTCAACCTGCTAAGTACTCTGTCAAAATACTCCCGAATCTACACTCTTTATCGAGGCAACATAAACAGGCACACGTCTACGCTGTAGATTGCGTTGCATCTTCAAATAAAAGCACATTGGACGACAACCTTGCTAGCTTTCCGTAAGTCAGAATACATAAGTGTGACTGCATTTGTGCCCCTCTAATTTACATATTTTGTTGAACACTACGGAGGTTGGCATGCACTCACATGTCTATGATCATGACTTGTGTCTTCATATTTGTTCACTCCAAGATTTCATCAACTAAGTACACTCGTAATCTACTTTGGCTTCTTTCTTATGTATTTGTCTCCGCAACCCTACATGCACAAAAGAACAAGACATCACTCAAGATCTTATTATCGTGTGCTTAATTGTGTGTGGCAAAGTTTTCTTGGTTGTATGAGTGTGTTTTTCATGAGTCTCTGGTTACTTTTGCAAAATACAGGCAGGCTATAAATTGATGTAAATGTTCAAAAATTTTCTACAGGGTCTATGATTTTTCTAAGTCATCCGGAGAAGACAGACGGTGGTGTGGAATTTCCACAAGGGCGTGTGTTTCTGTTTAGAGCTCAACTTTCGTATCCCGAGAAGACACAGGGGTGTGTGAATGGCTCTATGAATGACCTTGTGACGGTCACACGCTTGTGTGGAAATTTCAGACAGGTGTGGGTTTCTCTGTAGAAGTTTAGAGCTCTATCTCTAAAAGACATCGGAGCATGTGTCTGCCACTGGGTCTGACCCTGTGAACTACAGACAAGCATGGGTAACACCTACACACCTGTGTGATTTCCTACAGAGAGTTCTCTTCCATCCGGAAAAGACACAGGGGCGTGTGAGTGCCCCTACGAGTGACCCTTGTGAAGATCCACGACTGTGTGAAATTTCCACATGGGAGTGTGAAACACTTAGAGAAACTCTCATGTGGATAGAGGAGCCATAGGGGCGTGTGGGTGCCTCTGTGGATTTGGGCACACGGGCGTGGGAAATTTCCATGCGCTCGTGTGGGCTACGTTCAGAGCCAAATAATGCCATACTAAGAACACACAGGGGCGTGTGCCTGCCCCTGTGAGGCTCTCCTATGGAGTCACACGGACTTTGTTAATTTCCACGCACCCGTGTAGATGTACAGAATTCAAAAGGCCACGATTTCTATTTATAAATCTTGTTCGCCTTTTGATTTTTACACTCTCAAACACTTTGAGAACACATCCTTGCACTCTCCCGACTTTGCACCGTCGATTTAGAGAGATTTTACTCGAGTTTTCTAGCCAAATTTCAAGGTTTTCATCTTTATGTTGTCGGTAAATCCTCATTCTCTCTTTTCTTCACCATACTTGATTTTATTTGATTAAAAATGGTGAATGTGCTTTGTTTTGATGTTTAAATGATGGATGCTTGTTTTAGGAGAACTTTAGAATGAATTTATGATGTATTTTTTAGTGTATTGCATAGTGGCCGTGTGGCTTTCATGTCTCGTGGATCCATACGAGCATGTGGAATTTCCACATAACGTTGTGGATTTCGGTAGTATTGTTATTTTGAATGAATTTGATTGATTTCTTTTCAATTATTGTAGAAATGACCACAAGGACAAATAACGTAGTCGGCAAATGTCCAAGAGAGCCCTCACTTGAGCCAAGGCACATGGAGTTTGCGATTCCTGAGCACAAGACTCGTTTTGAGAGGTTGGAAAAGCTGAAGTTTGGACAGACACTTTTTCCAAATGTGGGTGCTTTGAGAGAGGTTCAGCTCACGAATGACACTGTCGATGAGGTTGAAGAGCTTCTTACTGCAAGTAATTGGCGCAGATTATTGTCTATTCATGAACTTGAAATTCAGTTTCTTACATTGAGGTGTTAGCGTTCTTCGGGTTTGACTAGTCTTATTGGAGTTTTGACAGTGTCGACGTCATGCAGTTCATAGCATTTGGGTATCATTTTAGTATGAGCATCATACAGTTTTCAATATGGCTTGGATTATATGATGAATCTTTTACTGACACTAAGTAGTATGAGAGACTACCTACTGATTATCCTCGCAGCTTGACTCCTCAGAGAGCATATAGAGTATTATGTGGATGTCGTTAGTATGAGCCAGGGATGTCAAAGGTGACTTATGTATCTCGGTCGAGCTACAAATACATTCACACTGTCCTGAACAGATCAGTGAATGGTCGCGGCAATCGTACTAGAGTATTGAGTAAACAGGAGCTTCTATACTTATACTCCATGGTACAGAGCATACCGCTCCACTTGGGACACTTCCTGACAGAGTATTTATGACAACAGGGACAGTATGCCAGGTTCGATGTTCTGTTCTTTGGCCCCTACGTTGCTAAACTCATCATCGGGAAGGGTTTATTGGATGCTATTCATGGGGCAAAGAAGACGATCGTACCTGCTCCCCTGGGAATAGAGATGATGAGATTGATGGGAATGGTGCGCAAATATAGAGACAGGGTGTATGTGTTGAACATGCACCCCAGAGCTAGTCGAGGCTGAGGGTGATACTGTAGAGGGGTCTCAGCCCATTCCCGAGCCACAGGAGGAGCAGATGGATATAAAGGCACCCCCACAGCACAGGAGTCACCTCTAGTGTAGATCTTTTCACCGACTCGAGCCCATGATCGCTTTAAGAGGCTCAAGAGTGCGGTGGGTGTACTCTAGTCTTATTTAGCTGAGGTTTGCGCTACACAGGCCGTTAACCATTTTGAGGTGATGACCTGTCTCGACATCTTACAGCAGATCCTCGACAAAGATGCGACATCTCCATTTTTTATGAGACCCCGAACTCCTCGAGCATCCCCAGTACCGCCATCACAACCAGCAGTAGTCGATCCACCTATTTCACCAGCACCAGCAGCAGCAGCAAAGGCAACCGAGCCTGACACTGACGCTTGATGCATTTTTACTTTATTTCTTTATGTTTTCATATTTTATTTCTATATTTTGATTTTGGACTTGTATCACCCAGAAAGGATCTTCCTTCTGAGTTTATCTTTTATTTTTGTTGTCTCGAGTTGTATTTTATTGCTTTATCTTTATATACTCGAGTTTTATTTTGTTTTTTTGAGCTTTAATGAACTCCGTTGTGTATATGTGTAGATGGTCTTGTGAGTATGGAAATTGAGGACTAGTCATAGACATGGTCAATGTGATTTTCACATAGCCATGTGTGCTCTAAGACCCATTGGAGCTCAACTCTCAAGCAATATTGCTCCATCAAAAGCACCATTAGGTGTTTAGGGGAGTATTGTTTCAATTGCTGATAAGTGCTTGTATACTAAAAATATGAAGTATTCTTTTTTTACGATGAGCATTGCTTTTATTGGGTTTTATCGCTAATACGTATGTTTTTGTGTTCTTTTGCGCATAAAGGGTTGTGGAGCCAAATAGAGATGAAAGGAGCCAAAGTAGATTGCAAATGCATTATTTTGATGGAATCTAGAAGTGGACACATGAGAAGACACAAGTTGTGCTCGAAGCCATATGATTGTGTGCCAACCTCCATTATGCTTGATGGAATATGTAAATTGGAGGGGCACAAAAACAGTTACACTCATGTGTTCCGACTTGTGCAAGGCTAGCAAAATTCCCGTCAAATGTGCTTTTACTTGAGGATGCAAGAGATCTACAACATAGACGTGTGTCCCTTTGTGTTGACTCGATGAAAAGTGTGGATTCGGGAGTACTTTTGAAGGAGTAATGTAGCAAGTTACTATAGCAAACCACTGGTGCAATTTACTGTAACAGTTACTGTTTACATGCCGCTGATAAAATAAAAGTTCTACAAATACACATGGCCGTGTGGAAATTCCACACGGCCATGTGGATTTCTCGATTCCAACCCTATATAAATCCACGATTCAGCCCGATTTCAGAATCTTTTTTTCCATCTTTTCCCTATCTTTTTAGAGGCTTGCGGCTAGGGTTTAGAGGGGCTTTGGAAAGGCTTCTAGAGTGGTCCTACAGCTTTGACACCACGTTTCTCTTGGAAGATAGTTATTGGGGGAGCTTTCATCAGCATCGATCCAGCGAGGTGTGCCCTAGGATTGACAAGGGGACCTTTGGAGAGGACGAGGCTACTCCACAAGACCATCGACATGAATACCAATGGGGATTTTTCTTATGGATTACAGGTTTTTACATTCAATTTCATTATTGATTGTATCTTGCTCCAGTGAGATCTAAACCCCCTAGTGGGTACTTGGACTTGTAAACCCTAGGATGCTATTGTTTTATTGACCTTTTATTATGTTTTCCTTAATTAATGTCTTTAATAAAGTTCTATTCTTGAATGCTTGTTGATTGATTTCTCACTTAGAGTGAAACTAGGGTGGAGATTCTACATTGCTAATCCTTGTGAGTGAGTGACGCACCATGCGAGTTAGACAAAGCAAGATTGGAGAGGGTTGATAAGAGCCTAAATGTATGTATGTATATGTTGATTTTTGTATATGTTTGCATTCTATTTCGGATGAATCATTGCCCGTTTTTCTCCTAAATTGGTTATATTCTTGTTACCGGCCTCGAAGAAGCTCAAATGAGCTCGAGAACGCAATTGGAGTGAAATCAGCACCAAAATCGTGTTTTTGAAGCAAGAACACTATTATGGCGCTATAGCAAAGAAACAGAGTCCTACATGAATCAAGCTATAAACCTCGCGGGCACTGCGCGGGCCATGCACCGCCCTTGAGACTTACTAAAGAATTCAAAGCTGGCTGGTGCGAGATCCGCAAGTGCACGGAGTCATCAAGTAATACCTCTCGTGCGAGCACGAGAGGGTCGCATTTCCTGGGCCCAAGGAGCTACTATTACTTCCCTTTCATCTATTTCCTAGCCTAACACAACGAAAGATAAATAGTAATTATAAAAAGAGAAAGAATTAACTACAATGAAATCTGGGGTACTACTACACACAATACGAACTCAAGGGAGAATCAAACAGTGAAGGGAGTGATTTGGACAATGAATCCCCCTAGGGTTGTCATTAGATCCTGAATTTAGGATGAAATGCGAGATGGTAGTTGGGCCAAGAGAATCCTAAATTAGCTCAACCTGATGGTCACGACAATTGAACCCTAATCCCATACAAGTATTGGGTCAGAATCGCTTCCGCCCAAATCCTCGTATGATTGCATTACACTCAGGGAAATCTCTAATCAGAGTCGATACTCAAACTAGGTCCACCCTTAATTGCTGGAGGGGTACAAAATACCCGATGGTCACGGTGTATCTGTACATGGATCCCTTCCAAGACAAGTGCGTTTAGTACAAGGGCGATGGTCACGCAACCAAGTACAACCTAGAAGTTGAAAAACAGAGTTCTCATGCAAATCAACACATCAAAGTACACAAGGCTTGAACCACAAACTACAAGATTCCATAAAAGAAATACAACATCTAACAAAGCATCAATAAAGATGATCATCCAAATTACAAACAATCAACCCTAGAGTTCATCATATCCAAATCACAAATAAGTTAGTGCCTCATGATAGAGGACCACTCATACAAGTCCAAGGAACAGATAAACAAGAAAAGAAGTAAGAACTACTCCCTCTAGCTTTAGATCCCCTTGGATGGTAAAGATCTTGAAGATTTGAAGAGATCTCCCCTCAAATGATGCCTTGGATGCCTAGGATCTTCTCCCAATATTCTCCTCCAAAGCTTGCCTCCCTCTTGGTGAAGTCTTGCATAGTAGATCGCCGGCGGAAAGAGTGGGGCGGCAGCCTAAGAGGCCCAAGAGAAAACTGCCCCTCCAAAAGCTCCCCCCCTTGCCCTAGAAAATCAGCCTCCTTTTATATCCCGTCAGGTCCATACGAGCTCCATGAGGGCGCATGGAGCCCGTGAAGCTCACAGCCGAATGCCCGCAGCATGAATAGTGACCTGCTACAATAACGCTGCAGTGCTGGAACCCCAAAAATGCTGTTTTTGGTGTCGAATTCATCCAATTTGAATTTTTGAGCTTCATTCGGCTCTTTTAAGATCTGCAACACCAAAATAACCAAATCACACTTAAACGGGCATCAATTCATTAAAATATACACAAGTAATACAAGATTAATATGTATAAAATACGTACATTTAGGCGTTTATCACTGGCACTGTAGAACCCATGACCTGGGTTTTTGTGAGCGAAAAGTCAGTGAGCCATATAGGCATGGTGTGGGCCGCATACTGTCTGCTCACCGCCGGTGCGGCTTGGGGCAGATGCCTTTTAAGTAAAGCTAGGGCTTGTTTTTTTGAGAGGATCTTTCCACACCTATCATCATCTCTTTCCCATCTTGGAGGCTATCGGCGGGGTCAACTTCTCCGGAGTTAATTAAGCCCCATTCTAAGGATCTAGAGAGGGAAAATCGATGGGAGAAGCGTTATTGGGCAAGATCTTCATCGATTCCACCATTGAGAAGTTTGGAGACGATGAGGGAAGCCGCCAAAATAGCAGTGTTCGTGGAAGACATTCGCACCTTCCCCCTTCCTCTTCTTGCTCTCATTATTCTCATTGCGGTGTTCATGTTCACTCGGTTAAGTAGCAATCTTGGTGTTTCTATTCCTTATTCCCTGTAGATACGATACCCCACTCACCTTGGATTTATTACTTCGACAAACCCATGCACTTGTAGTTCAAATGCAAAGGGTGTGTAAGTATGATTGGAATATAGTATTCATTCCAAAAAGAAAACAAAGGATTAGGGGTTTGGTTGAAAAATATGAGACATTTTGAAAACAAAACAAAGGATTATCTTTTGAATAAAAAATAGCAGACATAAATCAAAATGAAAACATAAGATTAGGTTTTTGATTAAAAAATTGGAGGCATTACAAAAAAAACCTTAAGATTTGTGTTTTGACGAAAAATACAAGACATTTAAAAAAGAAAACATAGGATTTAGATTTTGTTTGCAAAATAAAAGGGTTTTGATTCAAATAAAGTAGGCATTTCGGAAAAAAAAACATAAGATTAACGTATTGATTGAAAAATATGATACATTACTATAAGAAAACATAGGATTAGGGTTTTGATTTAAAAAAATAGTAATTATTTTGAAAGCAAAAGAAAGGATTAGGGTTTTGATTAAAAAGATTGGAGACATTCTGAAAGGAAAACAAAGGATTATGATTTTGATTCAAAACTAAAAAAAAAAAAAGACAAATTCCGAAAAGTAAACATAATAGTAGTGTTTGTTTAAAAGATAGGAAACATTTTGAAAAGAAAACAAAGGATTAAGTTTTGATTCAAAACTAAAAAATACGACACATTCTGAAAAAAAAAACATAGTATTATGGTTTTGATTAAAAAATAAGACTCATTTCAAAAAGAAAACATATGATTATGTTTTTCAATGAAAATATGGGACATTCCTAAAAGAAAACATAGGATTAAGGTTTTCATTCAAAAACAGCAGACATTTAGGATTAGGGTTTTGATTGAAAAATATGAGACATTCCAAAAAGAAAATAGAGGTTTAGTTTTTTTTATTAAAAAATAGGAGACATTATGAAAAAAAACATATGGTAAGCATTAGGATTTTTATTCAAAAAAGGAGGCATTATGAAAAGAAAATGTAGGACTAGGGTTTTGATTCAAAGCCAAAAAAAGGAAGGAGGGGTTCCTATCGGTGTTTTATATGTTGTTCTATGAGCCCAAAGTGTGTCATCCAAGCGCTCCGACCAATCCCGCTTCCCTTGTTCCACAGACTTTCTCAAGATTCTCTTAAGCTCTTTATTTGTGACTTCCACTTAACCACTTGTATACGGATGGTAGGGAGTAGCAAGGCGATGGTGCACCCCATAACGCTTCAAACCTTTCTCAAGTTGAGCGTTGCAAAAATGAGTTCCTCAATTACTAATGATAATCCGTGGGGTCCTAAATCGAGTGAACAATCTCTTCAAAAATTTTACAACGGTTCTAGCATCATTAGTAGGTAAAGCTTGAGCCTCCACCCATTTAGACACGTAATCAACTTCAACTAGAATGTATTGATTACCATTAGACTTCGGAAATGGACCCATGAAATCGATACCAGACAACACCCCTTGCGTATGTCCCGCAAGTGCACGGGTTTGTCAAAGTAATAAAATTACAGATGAGTGGGGTATCGTATCCAATTGGAGTAGGGAATAAAAAAAATTAAATTTTTTCTTAACTAAGTGAAAGATGAATAGTGATATGTGTGACAAGATGTGAAATAATAAAAGTAAAAGAACAAGAAAGAGAGCACAAATAAAGGAGAAGGTAAGGCAATCAATATAAATGGGATAACCGGATATTGTTCCGCCTAGAACAATCATTTCAATTGCAAGAACCCTCTATTATACTTTCTAACTGATGCAATAATGAGTCATGGAGATCCTTAAATACATGGTGCCAAATCTAAGGTCAACCATGGCTAACTCTATACATGTCCCGGAGGAGAAATTGAATAACCTCTCAACCTCACACTCGTACAGAATTGCAACGAGTTCTAGAGATTCCAAGTGATAAATCCTCTTCCTAGATGTAGACCTAACCCTTTGGTCTAGGTAGAAGGTTCCTAGCCACAATTAAGCCCTAGGTGCTAAAATCACTTCAACGCTTTACTCCGTTGCACCAGCAATTAATCCACAGTGGAAGGCCATCCTTTAGCCCATTCACTCTACTATGACCACAAAGAACTTGAGGAAATAGAGGTAGAATAAATCACACTGGAAAGGAAAAGGGACACTCTGCTGCCTCTCGACTCACCCTCTCAACTCTCTCCAATCTATCTTTGTCTAACTCTCGTGGTGTGTCACTAACTCACAAGGGTTACCAACAAGAACTCTCGACCCTAGTGTCACTCTAAGGGAGTATTCATACAATCAAGCATTCAAGATTGGAACTTAAATAAAACATCAATTAATTGAAAGCATAATAAAGCGGTTCAATGAAACGAATATATCCTAGGGTTCACAAATACCCAAGTAATCAGTAGGTTGTTTAGCTCTCCATGAAGCTAATTACAATCAATGAAATCAAATGTAAAAGAAAAGAATCCGTAGAAAACCCCCTCGATAGTCATGGCGATGGTCTTGTGGAGAGTCCCTTACTCATCCAAGTGTCCCTTTGTCCGGCCTAGGATACACCTCACCGGGTCGATGCTGACGAAATCTCTCCCACTAACCTTCTTCCAAACGGAATGTGGTGTCGGAGCCATAGAACCTCTCCAAATCCCTAGCCAATACCTCTCAAAGCCCTAGCCTAAGCCCTCTCTCAAGTTGACGAAAAGATGGAGAAAAGAAATATGAAATTGGGGCTAAAATCTGCTTTTAAAGGGCTGGAATCGGGAATCCACATGCCGCTGTGGGCGCCCCTGTGGATTTTTCACACTGGCGTGTGTAATTAACGGACACCCATGTGGGTTCATTGTTTTCATCCCTCTTCGGCCTTCTGTGAACAATACATGCTATAGTACTTTGCTACAGTATTTTCGCGTTTGGACAAGACTTATGTCTTCTCATTTTAACCTTCTTAAGATTTCCTCCAAATGGTACATATACGATCCACATTAGCTTCTTTCTCTAATATTCAGCCTCACAACCATATCTGCATAAAAGTAACATAAATACACACATATTAGCATTAAAACCTGATAAAAGCAATGCTCATCATAAGGAATGAACACTTTGCATTCTTATCGTACAAGCACTTATCAATACCCCTTCCATCAAACACCTCACAAAATTACATCAGATTTTGTGGCATCTCATCTCTTCGCGACAGGTTTTCGTCCCTCTAACAATTATCACATCGAAGAATGAAGTGATGGGCATCCTGGAATAGGGTCGGCCAATAAAATCCAGCAGCCAAAACTTTCTTAACAATTGTACTTGATGCATAATGTCCCCCAACTGGCCCAGAGTGGCAGTGTGCAAGAATATTCCAACCTTCTTCCCTCGACATACATCTTCAAACCACATGATCAGCACAAATACAAAATAAGTATGGATCATCCCAAAAGTAGTTCTTCAAATTACTAAAAAACTTTTTCTTTTGTTGAAAGGTGAGGCCCTGCTTCAGAACTTTCCTTGACAAATAATTTGCAAAATCCGTGAACCACGGAGTGTCTTCTGCCTCAACATCCTATACTACATACAAATGCTCTTTGGGAAAGAAATTATGAATTTCCTTGCTTGTCGGCTCTTGTCCTTCACAACCTTCTAACCTTGATAGGTGATCCGCAATGACATTTTTAGTTCTTCTCTTATCTTTTATTTCCATATCAAACTCTTACAATAATAGGATCCAACGAATCAATCTCGATTTTGCTTCAGCCTTGTTCATGAGGTAACAGAGTGCCGAGTGATCGGTATATATCGGGACCCTAGATAAGATGAGATATGGCATGAACTTGTCAAAAGCAAACACCACTGCCAACAACTCTTTTTCGGTGGTTGTATAGTTCTCTTAAGCACTTGTGAGAGTCTTGCTAGCATAATAAATCGGTCAAAACTGCTTATCTTTCCTCTAACCCAAAATTACTCCAGCAACATAATCGCTTGCAACGTACATGAGCTCAAAAGGTTCGTTCCAGTCCGGTATGGTTAGAATTGGTGCTTGCACTAGTTTCTCCTTCAACAAATTGAACGCAATCTGACAGTCATTCCCAAAATTGAAAAGGGCATCCTTTTCAAGAAATTTGGTCAACGATTGCGTGATCTTTGAAAAATCCTTGATGAACCTTCTGTAAAAACTGGCATGCCCCAAGAAACTATGAGCCCCTACATTCATAAGTAGGGGATGCTTCTCTATGACTTCAATCTTTACCTTATCTATCTCCATCCCCACTTGGGAAATCTTATGAATGAGGATAATGCCTTCTTGAACCATAAAATGACATTTCTCCCAATTAAGAACAAGATTTGTCTCTTCACACCTCACTAGCACTCTCTCCATGTTCTTTAGACACATGTCGAAAGATTCTCCGAATACCGAAAAATCATCCATGAACATTGATAAGTGCTTGTGTGATATGAATGCGAAGCATTCTTTCCTTATGTTGAGTGACACGTCCGAATATGCGTGTGTAAACCGCAAATGCACAGGTGTCGAAGTAATAATTACCCGGTGAGTCGGGTAGTCGAATCCACAGGGAACGGAAGTACTAGTAATAACCACTTCTCAATTATCTAGTAGGAATCAATGAATATAATGAAGTGAACTAATTGCAAGCAAAGCAAACAAGTATGCAAGAAATAAAGTAGAAGAGTCTCAATCACTAAGGATGAGGTATTCGGGCAATGATCCCCCTAAGATCTTCTTTAAAGCTCAAGATTCACTAAATGCTCTAGAATCGAGTCTAATGAGTCGAGGTAGTCCAACGATAACCAATCCTTGTCTCCAAGCAAAAGGCACTAGTCCCCTACAAGGTCCCGGTGGAGAAATCAACCAATCTCAACACTTCACACCCCATATGACCGCAATATGCTCTAAGGAAACCAAAGAGTGAAACCAATTCCTAAATGTAGATCCAACCCTAATTCCTGGCGAAGGATCCTAAACCCCTACAAGGTCCCGGTGGAGAAATCGAGCAATCTCACGCCTCACACCAAATATGGTTGCAAAGAGAATATGGAATACGGAGATAGGAAACACTCAATCGAAAGGGAAAGGGGACACTCCTCCATCTCAAGGCTCACCCTCTCAACCCTCTTTAATCTTGGAAATCTAACTCTAATGGAGACCTCTCACATCAAAGTATTAAATCATGCAATGTAAATCAACCACAAGGATTAACAACACTAGCAAGCAATTAAATCACAAGATTAAAACTCAAGACAACTCGGATTAACTAGAAACATTAAGAGAATCAATCCAAAAATATAAATCTTAGGGTTCACATGCACAAATACCCACTAGGGTTTAGCCCTCCATTGGCCTAGTTACAAAACAATAATGAATACAATGAAAAGCAATAAAACCCATAGAGAAAACCCCCTCGAATTCGCGCGGATTGGCCTTGATTGGTAGTTCTACGTCTTGAAGGATTCCTCTCCAAAGCTAGGTCGCCAATGGCTCCCCAAAATGCTATGACGTCGAAGGAATCTATCAAAGTTGGTGAAGAACTCCCTCTCAATCGGTGAAGACCTTCTCCTCAAACCCTAGCCGCCTCTCTCTCAATGTCTATGCTCAAAGCTCCGCAAAAAGTCCCTTTAGAATCGGCCAAAAGGTGTATTTATAGCCTCACATCGCGTCTGTCACGTGCCCCCACGCGCCCGCATGGGCTGCGGGAATTTCCACCTGAACAGTAATTCTGCCACAGTACTGCTACAATACATTTGCTACAGTGATTTCCACAAACGCGATGATAAACATTCTCCTCTTAAGGCCACACGATCGGGCACACGATCATATGGTAGGCTATACGGCTTTTCCTTCATCAATGCGTCTTGAAAGGTCTTGAAATCTTTACAAAGAGGAGGAATGTGGAGACATGGCTGCCTTTGTGCCCTTCCATTAATAACTTGGCTTGCAAAACTATGGAAGTTGGCACACATCTCCTCATACACGACTCCTCTTGTGTCTTCCAACTTGATTTGCACAAGAACTCCTAATATTATGCCATGATAGCCTATTTTCGCTCGCTTTTGAAATCCCAATGCCTTCACAACCTATATGCATAAAAGAACACCCAATACACGAAATGAGACATAAACCGTATAAAATATGATGCTCAATGTATGTAAAACATGCATAAAAACATGTTCACTCAAGCACTTATCAAACTCTCCCACACTTAAGCCTTTGCTTGCCCTCAAGCAAAATTAAACATTAAACTTATGGAAAGAAAAGAGAAGTGATTGGCCTTAGGTTCACCAAGAGGGTACAAGAATGAAATTCTAAAGTTATGGACAAAATAAAACACTAGACAAAAACAATCAATGCCCTAGCAAACAATCCAATCAAAAATGAATATGATAAAATCCGAATGCGTGTGTGTGTGAAAAGCTCAACTCATGTCAACACTATGTCCACTACTAAGTTTTTATGAAAACGGGACTTATTTATGAACAAAAAGAAAAAATAGTAGCTTCACACAATCCTCTAAAGTAGCCCTTTCCCAAGATGCCTCCCGAGTGGCTTTCACACTTTCGAGGTGGTAGCTCTTTCTACTAAGGATGGTAGCTTTGACACATCCCATGAGATAGCTCTTTCTCTCATTAGGGCATAACAAGTATCCGACTTATGAGAGTAGCTACATACATCATGAGTGGTAGCTCTTTCCACCCCCTATGTACAAGCAACAAACAATTTCAAAAATTTATTTATTTATTTATTTATTATTTTTTTTTTTCAAAACTAGCACACTAAAGTCCCAAACGTAATGAACTAGAGTCTTCATAGGTCTAATGAGCGAGAAAAGTGCACAAAGAGCAATCGGACAAAAATATTTAATAAAATTGGATGAAACCTAGAGCATGATAAAATCCATGTTTATAACTTCCAAAAACTAAGAATTAAACTCTTAACCCTAAGGTGAACCTTCATTGGCAACAAGAGCATGCTCATGAAAACACAAGTATAAGTCATGTATAAAGTGAACCCTCCCCCACACTTAAGATGTACATTGCCCTCAATGTACACATGTAAGCACAATAAAATAGTATCAATGAAAGCAACATGTGTGCGGGAATGCAATTAAAACAATACTCCCCTGAATTCCTCATGGACATTTGGTGAAGTCTATCTCAAGGGCGCGTTGTAACGGTTGTGAAGCTCACACGACCATGGAATAAAGCACATGATCATGTCTATGACTAAAATATCAACAACATCACTCTCAAGGCCAACTACACGGAATACAAGGGGTTTAGTAAATCTCAACAAAATAGAAAAGGGAATACGAATGCAAACAAATAACAAAACGAATTCATAAAGATAACTCTCAGAAGGTGAAACCTTTTTTAGCACAAAAGTCCACAAACTAAAGATAAAATCACATAAAAAAAAAATAAAATGCAAAAATAGAAAGTCTCATGAGTGTGACGCCTTAAGCGTCGGTATCTGGAGCTGGTGCTGGTGCTGGCGCGGACGCTGGTACAGAAGCGGATAAGACCTCCTCGTCAAGAGTCTGCTGAATACGATCAATTCGCTGCAGAATCCGCACCTGGTTCTCCAAGATGGTAGCAACGGCAGCCTCGAGTCGAGCCAAGCGCTCGCGTACTCGAGAGGTAGATGACTCTGGATTAGTGGATGCTATCGGTGCTGCCTCGGTGATCCTGGGCTCGGCTGCAAATGGTGCCTCTGTGGCCTCAACAGGCTCCTCGTCGTCCTCAGATGATGACTCCACTAATCCGTATCCACCTGAGCCTGTACGTCTCACAATGCCCATCAAACGGAGAGTAACCAAACCCAATGGTACTGGGCTACTGACCCTCTCCTCGCCCCTGACCGAGCGGATCAGACCCATCTTGAACATAAGACGAGTGATATAGGGTCCCGCGAAAAATGCTCCCAACCACAGGTACTCACTCTGATGGCGAAAGTAATCGGCGACCACAAATCCTAGGTGGAGAGGGACTCCATGGACCATGGAATGGAGGTACAAAAGATCTGTCCTGCGAAGTGAACCAGTACCATCTCCCCGACCTGTCACTGACCGGCTGAGAACTGCATGAATGTACCTGTGCGTCGGTCGAGTGAGGTAAGAGGGCTTCGACTGGCCTGGAGAATACTGACGGCCGCCGCATAAATCATGGAAAACCTGGCCCGCAGTGATATCATGAGGGTAATCGGTGAGGAGCTGTGTGTACTCGATAGTATCAGTATAGTCCTGATCGTATAACCCAAGATATATCGAGAACTGGGTCAAAGACATCCCATGCGGCTGACCAAAGGCTCGGAAACAAATGGCATCCTCCGTGTCAAACCTGGTATCAACTGCGTCACGATCGAAGGAAAATGAGGCAAGAACCTCCAAGGTGGCATCTCATCTGACGGGCTCCTGAATAGCAAGCAAATGGTCCCAACCTCCCACACTAACCAGCTCTCTGACCTCTACAGCAAGACCAATATCCTCTAGTGCGTCCTAGTCAATAAATCGCGACTGTCCAATCTTGAGATTCTGGAGACGCTCGAACCGTTGCTGATGAACGGGGTCAGGGAATTCCACTGCTGGTGGTGGAGTCGGCTCCCTGTCATGGCGAGGACGTTTCTGAGCCAATCTCTTGGTCCGCGGTGTCATATCTGCGAAGTAAACGTGTAAAAACATCAGTTCGGCATGTATACAGTGTAAACAGGGCACCGCGCGCGTGAGAGCAGCGAGCCGGAGGGAAAATAGGGCTACTTGGCCTCTGTCCAGCCCACGCGGGCGCGTGGGCAGGCCACGCGCTCGCGTGGGCGCGTGCCTTGCTCGGCCAGGTGGCGCGCCGCTGCGGGCGAGCCACGCGGGCGCGCAGCTCGCGATCGGCACTGGCGAGAGCACGCGCCCGCTGGCCGCCCAGCGCGGACGCTGGCGGGCGCTGCGGCCGACCAGGCGCAGCGCCGCGTGCCCCGCCCACGCGGGCGCATGGGCCGGGGCCGCTCTCGGCCAAAGGGGTGCCACGCGGGCGCGTGGCCCTCGCGGGCTCGCGCGGCCAGCCCCACGCGGGCACGTGGGCAGGGCTACGGCGCAGCGTGCGCCCGACCCGGCGATTTCGCCGGAGTTGGGCTCCTACGCCTCACATAAATTATTCTCAAGCATTCATTAGGTGTCTAACATGATTTCCTATGAAAAATAGCACACAAATACCATGAAAACTCCATGAAAATGACCTTGAAGAACATGGAAAGGGTGGGAGAAATTCTGCCCGTGTGGAAATTATCCATGCCCGTGTGGAAATTCCACACGGGCGCGTGAAGCATCCACGCCCGTGTAGTCGCCCGATTCCAGCCCTATTTAAAACCGAATCAGCCCTGATTTTTGTATTCTTTTCTCCATCTTTTCCCCAACTTGGGAGAGGGCTTCGGCTAGGGTTTTGAGCGGTATTCGATAGGGCTTTGGAGAGGTTCTACGGCTCCGACATCGCGCGTCGTTTGGAAGAAGGTTATTGGGAAAGCTTTCGTCGGCATCGATCCGGCGAGATGTATCCTAGGCCGGACAAAGGATCCCTTGCGACGAGTAGAGGACTCTCCACAAGACCATCGACACGACCATCGAGGGGGTTTCTTTATCAATTCATTGCTTTTACATTCGATTTCTTTGATTGTACTTAGCTCCATGGAGAACTAAACCCCTAGTGGGTACTTGGGTGATTGTGAACCCTAGGATGTATTCGTTTCTTTGAACTTCTTTATTATGCTTTCAATAAATTGATGTTTATTGTGAGTTCCAACCTTGAATACTTGATTGTATGAACATTTCCCCTACAGTGACACTAGGGTTGAGAGTTCTTGTTGGTAACCTTGTGAGTGAGTAACACACCATGAGTGTTAGACAAAGCTAGGTTGGAGAGGGTTGAGAGGGTGAGTCGAGAGGTACAGGAGCATCCCCTTTCCCCTCCGACGTGATAGATTCTACCTTTGTTCCTCGAGTTCTTTACGACCATAATAGAGTGAATCGTCTAAGGGATGAATCTCCGATGGGGCTTAGTTGCGCGTGCAACAGAATGAAGCGTTGAGGGGATCTTAGTATCTAGGGCTTAATTGTGGTTAGGGACCTTCCTCCTGGACCAAAGGGTTAGGTCTATAATCAGGAAGAGATTTATCACCTGGAATCCCTAGAGCTCATTTCAACTTTATCCCAGTGCGAGGTTGAGAGGTTATTTAATCTCTCCTCCGGGACATGAATAGAGTTAGGCATAGTTAATGTTAGATTTGGGACTATGTATGTAAGGATTTTCACGACTCACCATTACATTGATTAGGAAGCATAATAGAGAGTTCTTGCACTTGAAGCGATTATCCTTGGTGAAGCATCATCCGAGTACCCCATCTTTATCGATTGCCTTACCTCCTCCTTAATTTTGCTCTCTTACTTGTTGCTTTTAATTGTTGAGAATTGAATCATTGTCACACTTATCATTGTTGATATTCCATATAGCTAAGAATTGAATTAAGTGTCTTTACTCCCTACTCCCTGTAGATTCGATACCCGCTCACCCGGGATTATTACTTCGACAAACCCGTGCACTTGCGGGATATACGCAAGGGGACCTTGTCAAACACCTCCATTATGTCTTGAAGAAGATCATCGAAGATGGCAGTCATGCAACGTTGAATGTTGTCTTCTTTTGATGCTCTAGAGCTATTAGAATCTGGAAGTACCCCGACATACCATCAAGGAAGCAACATTTGATCAATAAACGGTAATGGAATATGGTCCTTTCGAGTAGCATCATTCAGCCTTTTGTAATCACTGCAAACACGCCAGCCGTGACTGTCTTGGTTGGAATTAGTTCATTCTTTTCATTCTTCACAACCGTCATTCCTCCCTTCTTCGGGACTACTTGAGTTGGGCTCACCCATGCACTATTGGAGGTAGGATAAATAATTCCCGCATCATGTAGTTTTACCACTTCTGCTTTGACAACTTACTTCATATTTGGGTTCAATCTTTTTTGGGGTTGGATCATAGATTTATAATTATCCTCCATCAAGATTTTATGAGTGCAAAATGATGGGTTGATGCCATTGATATCTGAGATCTTCCAAGCAATAGCTGATTTATGCCTTTTCAACATGCTAACAAGCTTCTCCTTCTAATCTATAGAAAGGGATACTCTAAGTGCGCCAGCAAGGTTTTAAGTTCTAATTGAAGTTGTTCATTAATTGATGGGCGGAATCTGCTTTCTTTCAATCTATCAATTTCCTCAAAAAAAATTTGCCTGCTGTTTAAATTTATTTTCCACCTCTTTCACTTGTGCATGTACTTCTGAATGGTCTTCAACAATTATCAATTCTCGCATCTCACAACTTTCCTTCCCTGACATTGACACACTCAAAGAGAAATGTTTATGTCTTTGTTCATGATAGGATGAGTCAAACTATGCAAGGACTTTCTCCAAACTTTCTTCTAAGTGATTACTCATAGATGGCAATGTAGATTTCTTGAATAGATCCAGCACACTGGCAACACCCCTTGCGTAAGTCCCGCATGTGCACGGGTTTGTGGAAGTAATAAATTACAGATGAGTGGGTATCGTATCCACAGGGAGTAGGGAATAAAAACATTTAAATTGTTTGTTAACTAAGTAAATAGTGAGTAATAGTTGTGTGACAAGATGCAATGTAACAAAAGTAAAAGAGAAAAGAAAAAGAGCACAAGGAAATAGTGAATAATAGTTGTGTGCAAGAATTTGATATGGAAATAAAAGATAAAAAGGGGACAGAGAATGTGGTTGTAGATCTCATCTGTCAAGATTAGAAGATTGTGAGGGGCAAGAACCGGTGATAAACGTCTAAAAGTATGTATTTTGCATGTATTTGTTATGTATTATTCTTTATATTTATTTTTTGAATCGATGCCTTTTTGGTCTAAATTGTAGTATTTTTGCATTTCAGGCCCTTTAGAAGCTCTGGTACCCCGGCGACACGATTCGGGATGAATTTGGCATCAAAACGGCGTTTCCGGGGGGCGGGATTACTGTAGCACAGTACTGTAGTGGTGTTATTATAACAGCCACTGTAGCAGTCACTGTAGCTCATCGCGGGCTTCTCGGCAGAAAACTGAAATTCCCGAGGGGTCGGTATACGGCCAGTATACTGACCTGTTTACCGGTCGGGATCTGGGCACTTATAAGGTCTTGAAGGGCATTTTTTTGGCAGCTTCTTCTTGATTTTTCTTCTTCTTTGGGGACAAGGTGACAAGGTCCTCTTGCGTATATCCCACAAGTGCACGGGTTTGTCGAAGTAATAATCCCGGGTGAGCGGGGTCGAATCCACAGGGAGTAGGGAGTAAAGACACTTAATTCGATTCTTAGCTATGTGGAGTATCAACAATGATAAGCATGATGATGATTCAATTCTCAACAATTAAAAGAAACAAGTAAGAGAGCAAAAGTAAGGAGGAGGCAAGGCAATCGATAAAGATGGGGTACTCGGATGATGCTTCACCTAGGATAATCGCTTCAAGTGCAAGAACTCTCTATTATGCTTCCTAATCAATGCAATGGTGAGTCGTGGAAATCCTTGCATACATAGTCCAAAATCTAAGGTCAACTATGCCTAACTCTATTCATGTCCCGGAGGAGAGATTAAATAACCTCTCAACCTCGCACTCAAATAAAGTTGCAATGATATCTAGGGATTCCAAGTGATAAATGACTTCCTAATATAGACCTAACCCTTTGGTCCAGGTGGAAGGTCCCTAGCCACAATTAAGCCCTATATACTAAGATCACCTCAACGCTTCACTCCATTGCACGCGCAACTAGGCCCCAGCGGAGGTTCATCCCTTAGACCATTCACTCTATTATGGCCGCAAAGAACTCAAGGAACGGAGGTAGAATCTATCACGTCGGAGGGGAAAGGGGACGCTCTTGTACCTCTCGACTCACCCTCTCAACCCTCTCCAACCTAGCTTTGTCTAATGCTCGTGGTGTGTCACTCACTCACAAGGTTACCAACAAGAACTCTCAACCCTAGTGTCACTCTAGGGGAAACGTTCATACAATCAAGCATTCATGGTTGGAACTCACAATAAACATCAATTTATTGAAAGCATAATAAAGAAGTTCAAAGAAATGAATACATCCTAGGGTTCACAATCACCCAAGTTAGAACGATCTCACTGACTTAGAACGATCTCCCACGGGCGTGCGGAAAATATCCATGCCCATGCGCCAGACCCACATAGGCAGACGCACGCCTCTGTGGCTTCCCTGAACAACCGAGAAAAATATCAAGTCTTACGCACGCCCGTGCGGAAATTCCCCACGGGTGTGGACATTCACATGTCCAACTCACAAGGGCAGCAGCACACCCTTGTGTTTTCTCGGGATGGAGGGAGCAACCTGCAGAGTTTCACACGGGCGTGCGGAAATTACCCACGCCCGTGTGTGGTTCACAAGGTCACCCACAGGGCAGAGTCCACGCCCCTGTGTGTTCTCGGGAAAATCTGGCCAACTCTGCAGGAATTCGCACGCCCGTGCGGAAATTACACACGGGCATGCGCCAGTTGCATGGTCATCCACAGGGGCAGCCGCACGCCCCTGTGTCCTCTCTAGATGAGCTCACAGTACACACCCACGGGTGTGCGGAAATTCCACACGCCCGTGTGTTTTCTCTGGATGACTTAGAAAAAACCTCCAGCCTCTGCAGAAATATTCTGAACATGTTTACACACTCAGAGCTTGCCCAATTATGGAAAATTTAACAGAAAAAAAACACGAAATAGAACTCAAACGACCAAACTTCGCCAATTCTCAACAAAACACACAATGAATTCTTTTAAAACCCCACAACAAAATTGCAGCACAAGCACTCAAAAAAAATTGAAACACCAACACTTAACAATTTATTCATGTAACAAACCAAACTAAAAAGTAAGAAAACAGTAAATACTTGGGTTGCCTCCAAAGAAGCGCTTGTTTAACGTCACTAAGCTTGACGTATCTTTCTTACCTCACAGGGGTTCATGAATGAAGGTTGCCTTCTTACCCATGGCTTGGAAGCGTGATGAGCAAAGTCTCTTGAGGATAGAGGGTGTACTCTCGGGCTTCAGACCACCTAACAATGGTTCGTCCAACATCCCTGGCTTTTTTATATCTCCAACTATCTTCGAGCCCTCTTCATTTTTCGGAGCACCTTCTTCAAGATCCCCGGGGTAAATGTTACTTCTTCAGTCAAACCAAGCATCATTACTTCTTCATTGCTCTCATCTCGGTTGAACAATCTTTCGTATGGATCCGGGTTGAACATTTCCTGCATATATTCATCAACAATTTCATCAGTAGTGTCTAGAAAGTATAGAGTATTATCAAAATCGAGAGAATGCCGCATGGCTTCAGCAAGGCGGTATGTGAGCTTATCGTCTCCAACTCTCAATGTGGGCTTCCCGCCATCCATGTCAATCAAAGCTTTGGAAGTCCGCAAGAACGGTCTCCCAAGTATCAAGGGTACATCTGTATCCTCATTGACATCTAGCACTACAAAGTCAACCAGAAAAATATACTTGTCCACCTTGTCAGGCACGTCTTCAATGATGCCTCTCGGATGTCGCACCATTTGGTCCGCCAATTGTAAAGTCATCCGCGTGGGCCTAGGCTCACCCAAGCCTAGCTTTTGGAAGAAATTATATGGCATGATGTTGATGCTCACCCCTGAATCCGCCAATGCCATTTCCTCACCTAAGTTGCCAATGTTACACGGAATGATGAAGCTTCCCGGGTCTTTCTTCTTGTTTGGCATGTTCTTTTGCAACACCGCCGAGCATGAAGCATCAAGCACTACTGAAGCACTCTCCTCCAATTTCCTCTTGTTGGTCAATAGGTCTTTCAGGAACTTCGCATACTTAGGCATTTGAGCCAATGCCTTAACAAAAGGAATGTTGATGTGGAGTTTCTTGAATAAACTCAGGAACTTCTTATACTGTTCATCCCCTTGGTCATTCTTCAATCTAGAGGGATAAGGGATTCTTGGCTTGAAAGGTGGGGTTGCCACCTCTTTCTCTTTCTTTGCTCCCTCCTCAACCTCTACAACCTCGGGTGCGTGTTCTTTCGGCTTCTCACTCGGAAGCCTCCCTTCAATCTCACGACCATTTCTCAAAGTGATCGCCTTCACATGTTCTCTAGGGTTGGTTTTCGTGTTGCTTGGTAAACTTCCATGTGGCCTTTCGGAGAGAGACTTCGCAATTTGCCCCACTTGATTTTCAAGATTGTGCAAGGAGACGGTGTGATTGCGAAGTGTAGCCTCAACTGATTCAAACCTTGTATTTGCCAATTGAACAAATCTAGCCAAGTGCTTTTCCAAATATGTCATTCGGGTTTCCAAGCTTGAAATTCTGTTTTCCACTTGAGGGGCTTGTTGTTGTTGTTGGAAACCCGATGACCCCATGGTCTTCTATGGTCCTTGATTACTACATGAAAAGTTGGGATGATTCTTCCAACCTGAATTGTAGGTGTTGCTGTATGGATCCCTTGAGGTCTCATTCCATTACCTACAAAGTCAAAGTTCTCAATTGAAGAAACATCACCAATGACGATTGGGCAATCTTAGAGAGCATGTCCTCCACTACAACCGGTGCAATTTGTCACGGCCGCAACTCTATTTGAAGCTATAAGATCTAGCTTCTTACTCAAACTCTCCACTTGGCCCGCCAATGAAGATACCACATCAATTTCATGGAGACCGGCCACCTTTTTCTTCTCCCTAGCGTTCCATTGGTAGCTATTTAACCCCATTTCCTCAATCAATTGACGAGCCTCATCGGGGGTCTTGCTACCTAAGGTACCTCCTGCCGCCGCATCCAAGAGTTGCCTTGTACTCGGGTTTAAACCATTGTAGAAGGTTTGAACAATCATCCACTCCGGGAATCCGTGTTGCGGACACTTTCATAGGAGTTCCTTGAACCTTTCCCATGTCTCAAATAGAGACTCCAATTCGAACTGCATAAAGGATGAGATCTCATTCCTAAGCTTTGTTGATTTTCCGGGAGGGAAATAACGGGCTAGAAAAGCTTCTACCATCTCCTCCCTTGTAGTGATTGATGCTCTGGGTAATGAGTGTAGCCACTGCTTTGCTTTCCCCCTTAAGGAAAATGGGAAGGCTCTCAATTTGATGGCATCATCCGTCACACCATTTATCTTCAGCATGTCGCACACCTCGAGGAAGCTTTCTATGTGGCTGTTTGGATCCTCATCGGCCAAACTGTTGAATTGTGCGGACTGCAGCAGCATTTGGATGAATGCCGGCTTTAGCTCAAAGTTTTGAGCTGTAATTGGGGGACGCACAATACTCGATTGTGTCCCCAACACTGAAGGTCTGGCATAACCGGATAGTGTTCGTTGTTGCTCATTTTGTTCTGCCATGTTTTCAGATTCTTCTACTTCCAAATCATCTAGATTATGCTGTTCTTGCACAGGTTCTTTTCCTTTTCTTTTAAGTGTACGTTTAAGCTCAGGGTCTACTTCTTACAATATTGATGGATTCCCTCGGGTCATAACCTGGAGCTGCACCAAAAATAAAGAAAAAGAAAATCAGAACGATGATAGAATAAGAAGATATGAATTAGAATGTGTGGTGAAATAGCTAAGAAAACAAAGTGCATAGTATCTCTAAACGCCTAGCTCCCCGACAACGCCACCAAAAACATGACAAGGTCCAATTGCGTATATCCCGCAAGTGCACGGGTTTGTCGAAGTAATAATCCCGGGTGAGCGGGGTCGAATCCACAGGGAGTAGGGAGTAAAGACACTTAATTCGATTCTTAGCTATATGGAGTATCAACAATGATAAGGGTGATGATGATTCAATTCTTAATAATTAAAAGCAACAAGTAAGAGATCAAAAGTAAGGAGGAGGCAAGGCAATCGATAAAGATGGGGTACTCGGATGATGCTTCACCTAGGATAATCGCTTCAAGTACAAGATCTCTCTATTATGCTTCCTAATCAATGCAATGGTGAGTCGTGGAAATCCTTACATACATAGTCCCAAATCTAAGGTCAACTATGCCTAACTCTATTCATGTCACGGAGGAGAGATTAAATAACCTCTCAACCTCACACTCAAATAAATTTGCAATGAGATCTAGGGATTCCAAGTGATAAATCGCTTTCTAATATAGACCTAACCCTTTGGTCCAGGCGGAAGGTCCCTAGCCACAATTAAGCCCTAGATACTAAGATCACCTCAACGCTTCACTCCATTGCACGCGCAACTAGGCCCCAGCAGAGGTTCATCCCTTAGACCATTCACTCTATTATGGCCGCAAAGAACTCAAGGAACGAACGTAGAATCTATCACGTCGGAGGGGAAAGGGGACGCTCTTGTACCTCTCGACTCACCCTCTCAACCCTCTCCAACCTAGCTTTGTCTAATGCTCGTGGTGTGTCACTCACTCACAAGGTTACCAACAAGAACTCTCAACCCTAGTGTCACTCTAGGGGAAACGTTCATACAATCAAGCATTCAAGGTTGGAACTCACAATAAACATCAATTTATTGAAAGCATAATAAAGAAGTTCAAAGAAACGAATACATCCTAGGGTTCACAATCACCCAAGTACCCACTAGGAGTTTAGCTCTCCATGGAGGTAAGTACAATCAAAGAAATCGAATGTAAAAGCAATGAATCTGTAAAGAAACCCCCTCAATGGTCGTATCGATGCTCTTGCGGTGAGTCCTCTACTCGTGGTCTAAGGATTCCCTCATCCGGTATATTATATGCCTCGACGGAAGCTCCCCTACCAACCTTCTTCCTCAGGAATGATGATGTTAGAGCCATAGAACCTCTCCAAAACCTTGGCCAATACCCCTCAAAACCCTAGCCGAAGCCCTCTCTTATGTTGGGGAAAAGATGGAGAAAAGAATACCAAAATCGGGGCTGAATCGGCTTGAAATAGGGTTGGAATCGGGCAAGTCCACGGGCGTGGACGCTACACGCACCCGTGCTAAATTTCCACACGGGCGTGAATAATTTCCACACTCCTGTATGGATTCTCTATTTCTCTGATTTCTCAGCCGGCTGTGAACAGTTCTGCTACAGTACTTTCTGTATTGTTGCTATAATGCCCTGCTACAGCCTCCGACCTGGATAACGTCCCAATTCCATACTTTCATTGGGGTATCGCAAACGGGCACACGTTCACGTCGTGAATCACTTACTTCTTCAATGATATATATGTTGGTGGAGCTCTTGTTCTTATATGCATAAGACGGAATGCTCGAGTGTGACTGCCTTTGTGCCCCTCCAAATGGATGTGCTCACTCGAATGCGAGGAGGTTGGCACACACTCTAGCATCTCACACCTGTCCTATGTCTTCGCGTTTGAACCTTAACAAGATCTCCTCCAAAATAGGTGCATTATGATCCACATTGGCCTATTTCCTTCATACTCAGCCTCACAACCATACCTGCATAAAAGTGACATAAAAACACACATATTAATGTAAAAATCTGAGAAAAGTAATGCTCAACATAAGGAATGAACACTTCACATTCATAACGCACAAGCACTTATCAAACTCCCCCACACTTAAGCTTTTGCTTGTCCTGAAGCAAACATTAAAACATTCTGTGCATCAATGAAGAAAATATTGAAAGTTCTTGGCCTTAGGTTCACCGAGGTATACAAAGAAAGTATTCTACAAGTAAGGAAAATTTCAACACTAAATACGAAAAAATCAATGCTCTAGCTAAAAACTTGAATCAAAAAGGACAACAATCCTGAATTCCATGTAAGTGTGTGAACTCACTCAAAACAACCCAAGTTATAATCCTCAAAGTTCTAAGTTCAAGGGACTTATTTATCTACAAAAGTAATAAAAATTTTAAAAGATGATAGTAGCTTCACACATCCTCTAAGGTAGCCCTTTCGAAAGCGGCTGCTAAGGTGGCTTTCACACTTTCGAGGTGGTAGCTCTTTCTACCCGAGTGGTAGCTTTCACTCATCCTATGAGATAGCTCTTTTTCTTATTAGGGCATAACTAGTATCCGACTTGTGAGAGTAGCTTCATACTTCATAGGTGTTAGCTCTTTCCACCTAACAAATACAAAAAAAACAATAAAACTATTTTGTTCCTTCTTTTCAAATTTTTTTTTCAAAATTTAGCAAAAGAGGTAAACCTAACTAGTCCCTTTAACAGCGAACATGAGTTTCCAATAGAGTTCAAAGAGTGATTAGAGCACTAAGTGTAAATCGGGCAAAAATTCCTAAAAATTCAAGTAAGAACTAGAGCATGAAAACATTCAATGTTAAAAATTCTCCTAGACTCGAGAATACAATCCTTACAACTAAGGTGAACCGACATTGGCTATTTGAGCATATAACAATCAAGAACAATAGAAAAGATGTGTGCACTGTGAAACTCCCCCCCCCCACACACACACACTTAAGTTGTAAATTGTCCCCAATGTACACATGCAAGCTCACTCAAAATATAAATCATTCAAAAGCAAATGTGGGAGAAGCAATCAAAACAATACTCCCCTGACTCCTAGTGTGGCGTTTGATGAAGCTAATTCCATGGGAGTAGTGTTCCGACGGGTTGAGAGGCTCACACGGCCAAGTGCCTCAGCACCTTGGCTGTGCCCATGACTAAGTCTCAATTCCCAAGAAGACAAGACCATCTGCACGCATACACGAGGGGGTTCAGTGAAGCTCAAGAAAAACAAAAATAACTCGAGTATATAAAAGATGAAGCAATGAATATAACTCGATAAATGCAACATAACATAAACTCAGAAGGAAAAATCCTTTATGAGTGAACAAGTCTAAAAACAAGAACATAAAATAAAGTAAAATGCATGAAAGTAAAAGAAAGGTCAAGTGTCGGAGTTGCTCTCGGGCTCCGCTGCTGCTGCTGCTGAAGTGGAAGCATATAGTGGGTCCTCCGGTGCTGGGGTCAAGGATTGAGGTGCTAGAGGAACTGAGGGGGCCTGAAGAGTCCTCGGCTGCAGGACAAATGATGAGGCAACGTCTCACTCTAGGATCTGCTGTAATATGTCGAAACTTGCCATGAACTCTATGTATTGAGTAGCCTACGTAGCCCTAATATCGGCAACCTCGGCTCGAACCACTCCTATAGCATTCTCGAGCCTCTCAAAGTGATTATTGGCTCGAGATGGTGAAAACATACGCACTGGGGGTGGTTCTTCGGCCGCTGGAGTTGCCTCGGTCTCCATCGGTGCTGGCTGAGGCTCGGGGGCAGGTTGAGATGCTCTGGCTTCATCACCTTCATCCTCAGCTATCTCTAGGGCTGGTAGGACTAAAGCAAAAACCCCTGTCCGAACCCTGCGGACCATGCCCATCAACCGCATCATCTCTAGACCCAGGGAAGTGGCTACACTCATCTTCTCGACCCCGCGAATCGAATCAAAGAGACCCATGCCAAGCACTAATCTCGTAATGTAAGGGCCCGAGAAGATCACTCCCAGTCTAGCATACTGTCCCTGATGTCTGATGTAATCAGCCAAGATGTGCCCTAAGTGGATCGGTACGCGCTCTACCATCGAGTACAAGTACAGTAGCTCTTGATGGCTCAAGACACCAGTACTGTCACCACGACCATTCACTGACCTACTCATGATGGCATGCAAATATCTGTAGGCAGGTCGGGAAAGGCACGTGGCCTTGGACACCCCCGACTCGTACTAACCTTGACCACATAGCACTCTGTAAGCTCTCTGCAGGGTCAAGGTTCTAGGATAATCAGTAGGCAACTGTGCATACTCCTCTGTAGTTGTGAATGCCTCCTCGTATAGGCCAAGTAGTATGAAAAACTGCGTAATGCTCAAGCTATGGTGCCATCTAAATACTCTGAACTGAATGTTACCCAAACTATCGAAGCTCGCATACGCTCTATCAAACTCGAACGAGGAGAGCACCTCCAGTGTAAACTGTCGGATGGCTGGCTCTCTAATAGTCAGCAACTGCCGCCAACCGCCTTTTGAAACTAGATCCTCGATCACATTGGCGAACTCATCACCCTGCTAAAGCTCCCGCAGTATAGTAGCGTCCAGAAATTGAGTCTGTCCGAAACGGAGTCTCGACAATCGCTCATAACAGACCTGATGTTCGGGAATCGCAAATCGCATTCCCTCGGGCTCAGAGGATGACTCACGTGGCCTCTTATCAGCTTGCTTCTTTGACCTAGGTGCCATGATCTGTAAAATTTAAACAAAATTGGTCAAACAAGTTGATAAAACAATACTGCAGAAATCCACACGGTCATGTGGAATTTCCGCACGCCCGTGTGGATTCACGGGGCATGAAAACCGCACGGCCAGGCATCAACAATCCAAAAATACAACTCAATAATATCTCTAACTTCGTTCTAAACATAAATCATTGTTCCAATTGAAGAAACGAAGCATTATTAACCAGATAAATCGATAGAAATCATGAATTGACAAAGAAGATGATAAAAAGGGATTTACCGACGAAGGGAAGTGAGAAAATGAAGAGCCGGCCGGAAAACTTTGCTAAAATCCCACCAAACTGGCGTAATAGACTCGGAGAGTATTGTGAGAGTGTTTTCAAGTGAAAAGGAGTCATGAAGAGGGAGAGAAATCATCCTCTTTTAAACAGAACTTGCGACTTTTGACGTTCTGTGCATCCACACGGGCGTGTGAAAATTCCCCACGCCCGTGTGCCTCACTTCAAAAGCTCCACAGGGGCGTACGCATGCCCCCGTGCGCTCTCGGGAAAAACTCTCACTGACTTAGAATGATCTCCCACAGGCATGCGGAAAATATCTACGCCCGTGCGCCAGACCCACAGGGGCAGACGCACGCCCCTGTGGCTTCCCTGAACAACCGAGAAAAATATCAAGTCTTACGCACACCCGTGCGGAAATTCCCCACGGGCGTGGACATTCACATGCCCAACTCACAGGGGCAGCCGCACAACGCTGTGTTTTCTCGGGATGGAGGGAGCAACCTGCAGAGTTTCACAGGGGCGTGCGGAAATTACCCACGCCCGTGTGTGGTTCACAAGGTCACCCACAGGGCAGAGTCCACGCCCCTGTGTGTTCTCGGGAAAATCTGGCCAACTCTGCAGGAATTCGCACGCCCGTGCGAAAATTACACACGGGCATGCGCCAGTTGCATGGTCATCCACAGGGGCAGCCGCACGCCCTTATGTCCTCTCTAGATGAGCTCACAGTACACACCCACAGGCGTGCGGAAATTCCACACGCCCGTGTGTTTTCTCTGGATTACATAGAAAAACCCTGTAGGCTCTGTAGAAATATTCTGAACATGTTTACACACTCAGAGCCTGCCCTATTATGGAAAATTTACCAGAAAAAAAAACAAGAAATAGAACTCAAATGACCAAACTTCGCCAATTCTCAACAAAACACACAATGAATTCTTTTAAAAACCCCATAACAGAATCGTAGCACAAGCACTCAAAAAAAATTGAAACACCAACACTGAACAATTTATTCATGTAACAAACTAAACTAAAAAGTAAGAAAACAGTAAACACTTGGGTTGCCTCCTAAGAAGCGCTTCTTTAACGTCACTAAGCTTGACGTATCTTTCTTACCTCACGGGGGTTCATGAATGAAGGTTGCCCTCTTACCTATGGCTTGGAATCATGATGAGCAAAGTCTCTTGAGGATAGAGGGTGTACTCTCGGGCTTCGGACCACCTAACAATGGTTCGTCCAACATCCCTGGCTCCTTTACGTCTCCAACAGTCTTGGAGCATTTTCGGTGGCGTCTTCGAGCCCTCTTCATTTTCCGGAGCACCTTCTTCAAGATCCCCGGGGTAAATGTTACTTCTTCAGTCGAACCAAGCATCATTACTTCTACATTGCTCTCCTCTCGGTTGAACAATCCTTCGTATGGATCCGGGTTGAACATTTCCTGCATATATTCATTAACAATTTCATCAGTAGTGTCTAGAAAGTATAGAGTATAATCAAAATCGAGAGAATGCCGCATGGCTTCAGCAAGGCGGTATGTGAGCTTATCGTCTCCAACTCTCAATGTGAGCTTCCCGCCGTCCATCTCAATCAAAGCTTTGGAAGTCCGCAAGAACGGTCTCCCAAGTATCAAGGGTACATCTGTATCCTCATCGACATCTAGCACTACAAAGTCAACAAGAAAAATGTACTTGTCCACCTTGACAAGCATGTCATCATTGATGCCTCTCGGATGTCGCACCGTTCGGTCCGCCAATTGTAAAGTCACCCGAGTAGGCCTAGGCTCTCCCAAGCCTAGCTTTTGGAAGAAAGTATATGGCATGACGTTGATGCTCGCCCCTAAATCCGCCAATGCGATTTCCTAACCTATGTTGCCGATGTTACACGGAATGATGAAGCTTCACGGGTCTTTCTTCTTGTTTGGCATGTTCTTTTGCAACACCACTGAGCATGAAGCATCATGCACCACTGAAGCACTCTCCTCCAATTTCCTCTTGTTGGTCAATAGGTATTTCATGAACTTCGCATACTTAGGCATTTGAGCCAATGCTTCAACAAAAGGAATGTTGATGTGGAGTTGCTTGAATAAACTCAGGAACTTCTTATACTGTTCATTCCCTTGGTCATTCTTCAATCTAGAGGGATAAGGGATTCTTGGCTTGAAAGATGGGGTTGCCACCTGTTTCTCTTTGTTTGCTCCCTCCTCAACCTCTACAACCTCGGGAGAGTGTTCTTTCAGCTTCTCACTCGGAGGCCTCCCTTCAATCTCACGACCACTTCTCAAAGTGATCGCCTTCACATGTTCTCTAGGGTTGATTTCCGTGTTGCTTGGTAAACTTCCATGTGGCCTTTCGGAGAGAGACTTCGTAATTTGCCGCACTTGATTTTCAAGATTGTGCAAGGAGGCGGTGTGATTGCGAAGTGTAGCCTCGACTGATTCAAACCTTGTATTTGCCGATTGAACAAATCCAGCCAAGAGCTTTTCCAAATATGTCATTCGGGTTTCCAAGCTTGAAATTCTGTTTTCCACTTAAGGGGCTTGTTGCTGTTGTTGGAAACCCGATGACCCCATGGTCTTCTTTGGTCCTTGATTACTCCATGAAAAGTTGGGATGATTCGTCCAACCTGAATTGTAGGTGTTGCTGTATGGATCCCTTGAGGTCTCATTCCATTACCTACAAAGTCAACATTCTTAATTGAAGAAACATCACCAACGACGAGTGGGCAATCGGAGAGAGCATGTCCTCCAGTACAACCGGTGCAATTGGTCATGGCCGCAACTCTATTCGAAGCTATAAGACCTACCTTCTTACTCAAACTCTCCACTTGGGCCGCCAATGAAGTTACCGCATCAATTTCATGGAGACCGCCCACCTTTTTCTTCTCTCTAGCATTCCACTGGTAGCTATTTAACCCCATTTCCTCAATCAATTGACGAGCCTCATCAGGGGTCTTGCTACCTAAGGTACCTCCTGCCGCCACATCCAAGAGTTGCATTGTACTCGGGTTCAAACCATTGTAGAAGGTTTGAACAATCATCCACTCCGGGAATCCGTGTTACGGACACTTTCGTAGGAGTTCCTTGAACCTTCCCATGTCTCAAATAGAGACCCCAATTCCAACTGCACAAGGGATGAGATCTCATTCCTAAGCTTTGCTGATTTTCCGGGAGGAAAATAACGGGCTAAAAAAGCTTCTACCATCTCCTCCCTTGTAGTGATTGATGCTCTAGGTAATGAGTGTAGCCACTGCTTTTCTTTCCCCCTTAAGGAAAATGGGAAGGCTCTCAATTTGATGGCATCATCCATCACACCATTTATCTTCAGCATGTCGCACACCTCGAGGAAGCTCTCTATGTGAATGTGTGGATCCTCATCGGCCAAACTGTTGAATTGTGCGGACTGCTGCAGCATATGGATGAATGCCGGCTTTAGCTCGAAGTTTTGAGCTGTAATTGGGAGACGCACAATACTCGATTGTGTCCCCAACACTGAAGGTCTGGCATAATCGGATAGTGTTCATTGTTGCTCATTTTGTTCTGCCATGTTTTCAGATCCTTCTACTTCCAAATCAGCTGGATTATGCTGTTTTGCACAGGTTCTTTCCCTTTTCTTCAATCAATATTGATGGATTCCCTTGGGTCATAACCTGGAGCTGCACCAAAAATAAAGAAAAAGAAAATCAGAACAATGATAGAATTAGAAGATATGAATTAGAATGTGTGGTGAAATAGCTAAGAAAACAAAGTGCAAAGTATTTCTAAACGCCTAGCTCCCTGACAACGGCGCCAAAAACATGACAAGGTCCCCTTGCGTATATCCCGCAAGTGCACGGGTTTGTCGAAGTAATAATCCCGGGTGAGTGGGGTCGAATCCACAGGGAGTAGGGAGTAAAGACACTTAATTCGATTCTTAGCTATGTGGAGTATCAACAATGATAAGGGTGATGATGATTCAATTCTCAACAATTAAAAGCAACAAGTAAGAGAGAAAAAGTAAGGAGGAGGCAAGGCAATCGATAAAGATGGGGTACTCGGATGATGCTTCACCTAGGATAATCGCTTCAAGTGCAAGAACTCTCTATTATGCTTCCTAATCAATGCAATGGTGAGTCATGGAAATCCTTACATACATAGTCCCAAATCTAAGGTCAACTATGTCTAACTCTATTCATGTCACGGAGGAGAGATTAAATAACCTCTCAACCTTGCAATCAAATAAAGTTGCAATGAGATCTAGGGATTCCTAACCTCTCAACCTCGCAATTAAATAACCTCGTGTTGTGTCACTCACTCACAAGGTTACCAACAAGAACTCTCAACCCTAGTGTAACTCTTGGGGAAGCGTTCATACAATCAAGCATTCAAGGTTGGAACTCACAATAAACATCAATTTATTGAAAGCATAATATAGAAGTTCAAAGAAACAAATACATCCTAGGGTTCATAATCACCCAAGTACCCACTAGGGGTTTAGCTCTCCATGGAACTAAGTACATTCAAAGAAATCGAATGTAAAAGCAATGAATCCGTAAAGAAACCACCCAATGGTCTTGTCGATGGTCTGGCGGAGAGTCCTCTACTCGTCGTCCAACGATTCCCTCATCCGGTATAGGATACGCCTCGACGGAAGCTCCCCTACCAACCTTCTTCCTCAGGAATGACGATGTCAGAGCCGTAGAACCTCTCCAAAACCTTTTCCAATACCCCCCAAAACCCTAGCCAAAGCTCTTTCTCAAGTTGGGGAAAAGATGGAGAAAAGAATACCAAAATCGGGGCTGAATCGGCTTTAAATAGGGCTGGAATCGGGCAACTCCACGGGCGTGGACGCTACACGCGCCCGTGCGGAATTTTCCACATGGGCGTGGATAATTTCCACACTCCCGTGTGGATTCTATGTTTCTCTGATTTCTCGGCCGGCTGTGAACAGTTCTGCTATAGTATTTGCTACAGTGTTGTTACAATGCTCTGCTACAGTCTTCGACCTGAATAACTTCCCAATTCCATACTTTCATCGGGGTAACGCAAACGGGCACACGTTCACGTCATGAATCACTTACTTCTTTAATGATATATATGTTGGTGGAGCTCTTGTTCTTATATGCATAAGACAGAATGCTCGAGTGTGACTGCCTTTGTGCCCCTCCAAATGGATGTGCTCACTCGAATGCGAGGAGGTTGGCACACACTCTAGCATCTCACACCTGTCCTATGTCTTCGCGTTTGAACCTTAGCAAGATCTCCTCCAAAATAGGTGCATTATGATCCACATTGGCCTATTTCCTTCATACTCAGCCTCACAACCATACCTGCATAAAAGTCATATAAAAACACACATATTAATGTAAAAACCTGAGAAAAGTAATGCTCAACATAAGGAATGAACACTTCGCATTCATATCGCACAAGCACTTATCACAAGGCCAGCTAGGGTTTGGAGAACACTTCTACATCACTTGAACCCGAGCTTTTGGAGGGCAAAAAGGGAGGAAATCCGAGCATTTTCTCGGCAGGGAGAGCAAGAATGAGGAGGATCTACTTCTAGGGCATCATTACTTGTAGGTTGAAGACAACGAGAAGCCACCCCTTCGAGTGGCGTCTTCGGAAGCCTTTCTCCGGGCATTCTTGCGTCATTCGACCTTCCTCATTTGAGGGAGTGTTCCCCATGTTTACTTTAGTTGTTTGTATGGATTATTTGGTTTTCTTGTTGAACATGAACAACTAAACCCCTAGGTCACCGGATGTAGGTGAACCTAGGGGGCGAACTTGTGATGTTTTGGATTGTTTGTGTAGTTTATGCATGTTTGTCTTGTTGTGATCCTTGTTTGGTGTTCTTGCTTGTTTTGGTACATTTGATTGAGTGATGTATCAAATTCTTGGTAGCACTTTGTAGCATGACCATTGCCTTAGTGCTAGACTCCACCAAACTAGGAAGGGTTCACTGTATAAATATGCCATGACCATCGGGTATTTGTGCCCCTCGAATCCTAGGGTTGAAAACTACTTGTGTTTCCAGCCTAACTTGTGAAAACCGACATTCTCCTTGCAACCGTGTGGGAAGTTGGGCGAAAGAGATTCCACGCTCAACACTTGCACCGGGTTAGGGGTCAATTGTAGTGACCATCGGGTTGACCTAGGTCTTGGTATTCTCGGTCCAACTAGCCACGTGTTTTATTACTCAATTTCCTAGTCACTATAGTAGTCCCGTTGGGAATCCGCATCCGTGATTGTTTTCCAACCTTGGCCATCTCCCATATTTTACTTGTTTCGTACTTCTTAAGATTTCATTTCGCTTTTTGTTTTGTTTTCTTTTCTTCTTTTCTCTTATCTTGGAATCGGTGAGCTAAACAACAGGTAAGAAGTGAGTAGGGTAGCTCCTCATGCCCCTTGGGAATACGACCCATTCGCGCGTGCGCGAGTGGTTTATTACTTGACGATCCCGTTCGCATGTGGGTGTACACACTTCGTGTCGATCAAGTTTTTGGCGCCGTTACCGGGGACCAATCACTGAGGAATATTTTGAAAGCTTTACACTTGTTGATTTAGCCTTTTCTTTTTCATTTGTTTTTGCACTTTTGTTTTGTTTGTCTTTTGTGTTTCTGGTTGATGATCTTTTGTAATTACCCATCTTTGTGTTCTTACTATTAACTAACATCTTAAGTCCTCAATTCGTGTAGGTACACATCTTGTGACACGAGCGAGTCAAGCAAACTTGATTGAACCCGATAACGAGATAGAAAGAACTTTGCATCAAAGATTGAGAGAAGCAGTAGAAAGTTCTAGACAACAAGAGGTTCGGGTTGAGTCAAGTGAACTGTCAGTCATGGAGGAGCCTAGGAAGACCCTATCAGAATAAGAAAGGCCACAGTTCACCGGAGAAGAATTTAGTATCCAAGTACCAACTGTTCCGGCTAATAACTTTGAAATCAAGGTGAGTACCATAGGGATGAATCAGAATTCAGTACAGTTTGATGGTCTAGCGGATGAGGATCCCCATGCCCATCTTGCTCGGTTCCTTCAAATCTGCTCCACTTTCAAGTTCAATTCAGTGTCAGATGATGCCATCAGACTGAGGTTGTTCCCGTTCAGCTTGAGAGGTACAGTATACAGATAGCTCACATCGTTAGCTCCGGGGTCCATCACCACTTGGAAGGAAATGGTCGAGAAGTTCCTAGCCCGATATTTTCCTCCAAGCAAGGCTGCAAGATTGAGACAGGAGATATCGTCTTTAAGGCAAGGTGATAGTGAGACACTATTTGAAGCCCATGAACGATTTAAGGACCTTCTTCGTAAGTGTCCTCATCACGGCTTCCCTGCATGGATGAGAGTACAGATGTTGTGTAACGGGGTGAACTATGCTACTAGGCAGCTTATTGATGCAGCGACAGGTGGTTCTTTAAGCAACAAGCTTCCTGAAGAGGCCGAGAAATTAATTGAGAATATGTCCAGCAACGAGTGTCATTGGAGCACTAGACAGAAGCCTCCAAGGGCTCAGGGTTATATGAGGTGAACGAATCCACATCATTGGCTGCGAAGATTGATGCCTTGACGAAGCATATCACTGAGCAGAATTTAAAACATGATGCCCTAGCACGAATAGTTGACCAGCTCAGGTTGGGGTCCAGTTCGGGTTCCAAGGCCATTTTGTCATGTGACACTTGTGGGGTTGGGCATGCAACATCACAATGTCCTATTTTTGTTGCCCCATCACCTCCTGTAGAAACAGTTGATTATGTTGAGGGTGGACCACGAGGACCAGGGAACCAAATTGTGTAACACTTACAATTATGGTTGGAGAGGCTCGTCAAATCCCTCTTGGAATCAAGGCCAAGCTCAGTACAAGCCTCCACCATTTCAGGGAAACCAATACCATGCCCCTCCTACACAAGAGAAGAAACTCTCCACGGACGATATATTGGCAAGATTCATGCTTGGCACGGAGGCACGTTTCGTGCAGAATGAAAAGAAACTTGATAAATTTGGTGTCGTACTAAAAAATGTTCAAGCGTCCATCCAATCTCTAGAGAACCAAGTGGGGCAGCTTGCTCGTGGACAAGCTGAACGATCCTCGGGGAGTTTCCCGAGCAACACCGAATGCAACCCAAGGGAAAAATTACAAGTTGTTACTTTGAGAAGTGGGAGGCAGTTGGAAGCAAGGGAAAATGAGATCCCAAGTGCTCCCAATGATGGGGTAACCGTCTGGGAAGTCCCTAATTTGGATGAACATGCAAGCAAGGACAACGGGAGGAAACTTGTTGAAGACTCCCCCAATCCTAACATTTCAAGAGGGTACGAATACAAGCCAGTGATATCGTACCCGTGGAGACTCAAACAAGATAAGGATGAGGCCTAATTCAAGAAATTCCTCAATATCTTCAAACAACTTCACATAAATATTCCAATCATTGAGGTACTAGCTCAAATACCAAAGTTTGCCAAGTTTTTGAAGAAGCTGCTCACTAATAAGAGAAAGTTAGAGGATCAGGGCACAGTTGCACTTACTGGGAACTGGTCGGCTATTCTAGAGAAAAAGCTGCCACAGAAGATAAAGGATCCTGGTAGTTTTGTAATTCCTTGTGTACTAGGTGAAGGAATGACGGAGCATGCTCTAGCTGATTCAGGGCTAGCATAAATGTAATGCCATACAACTTGTTCTTCAAACTAGGATTAGAAGACCTAAGGCCTACAAGAATGACATTGCAGCTTGTTGATAGATCAGTGCGAAGGCCTCGAGGGGTAGTTGAAGATGTCCTTGTTAGAGTTGACAAACTCATCATTCCTATAGATTTCGTGATTCTGGATATGGATGATGATGTTGAGGTTCCCCTGATCCTTGGACGTCCATTCCTTAACACTTCAGGTGCTCTAATTGATGTTAAAGAGGGCAAGATGACCTTGAGGGTCGGAGATGAGCAAGTGGTCTTCACCCTCCCTGAAGCAATGAAGCACACACTTGATCATGATGACAAACTGTACTTCACTGATACTACTGATGAGATTATTTCTGATTGTGTGCAGGAGGTGCTTGCCTTAAACCCTTTGGATGAGTACTTGGATGAGTTCCCGTGCCATGATGCCGAGGAAGAACTTCCCCCTCCACCATCACAGCCGATTAATCAAGTGGAGGGTAATTCACCACTCAATGGCAAGAAAATTAAGGGTGTTAAGAAGATTTGGAGAAAATCGAAGGAGAAACAAAAGGTGGAGAAAATATTGTCCACATTACACCCAGATGAAGTTGATCATTTATTCTTTGGAAACCAGGGTAAATTTAAAGTTTTCTCATGCCTTTCATTTAATTTTCCAAGTGGCAACACAACTCCAAGGGCTCGAGGTAACTTCCATCCATTTATTCCACCATGATCGTTTGAGGTAATGCACGTCAAGCTAACGACGTTAAACAAGCGCTTCTTGGGAGGCAATCCAAGTTCATTTCATTCCTCATATTATTTTTCTCATTTGTGTTTGTGTGTTTAACTTGTACTTTTAGTGTGGTTTGGTTGTATATGTGTTTTCATCGTTTTTCTTAGCTAATTAGCCTCCATATTCTCTTATTTGTCATGTAGTCTTTGAGTAATTCTTGTTTTTGATGCAATCTTGATGATGTTTTGAGTGTTTTGTCGATGTTTCGGGCTTTATTTTTCATGGTTTTAATCATAAACGAAGTGTGCAACTCGTGGAGAATCGACGTGCGTCAGGAAAATCCCGAGGACCATCCTTGCGGCCTCAAGGATGCCCCTCGGGACTCATCCAGTGAGTCTTGAGGACCATTGACACATCCGAATATGCGTGCGTAAACCGCAAGTGTACGGGTGTCGAAGTAATAATTACCCGGTGAGTCGGGTAGTCGAATCCACAGGGAACGGAAGTACTAGTAATAACCACTTCTCAATTATCTAGTCGGAATCAGTTAATATAATGGAGTGAACTAATTGCAAGCAAAGCAAACAAGTATGCAAGAAATAAAGTAGAAGAGTCTCAATCACTAAGGATGAGGTATTCGGGCAATGATCCCCCTAAGATCTTCTTTAAAGCTCAAGATTCACTAAATGCTCTAGAATCAAGTCTAATTAGTCGAGGTAGTCCAACGATAACCAATCCTTGTCTCCAAGCAAAAGGCACTAGTCCCCTACAAGGTCCCGTGGAGAAATCGACCAATCTCAACACTTCACACCCCATATGACCGCAATATGCTCTAAGGAAACCTAAGAGTGAAACCGATTCCTAAATGTAGATCCAACCCTAATTCCCGCGAAGGATCCTAACCCCCTACAATGTCCCGGGCGGAGAAATCGAGCAATCTCACGCCTCACACCAAATATGGTTGCAAAGAGAATATGGAATACGGAGATAGGAAACACTCAATCGAAAGGGAAAGGGGACACTCCTCCATCTCAAGGCTCACCCTCTCAACCCTCTTTAATCTTGGAAATCTAACTCTAATGGAGACCTCACACATTAAAGTATTAAATCATGCAATGTAAATCAACCACAAGGATTAACAACACTAGCAAGCAATTAAATCACAAGATTAAAACTCAAGACAACTCGGATTAACTAGAAACATTAAGAGAATCAATCCAAAAATATAAATCTTAGGGTTCACATGCCCAAATACCTACTAGGGTTTAGCCCTCCATGGGCCTAGTTACAAAACAATAATGAATACAATGAAAAGCAATAAAACCCATAGAGAAAACCCCCTCGAATTCTCGCGGATTGGCCTTGATTGGTAGTTCTACGTCTTGAAGGATTCCTCTCCGAAGCTAGGTTGCCAATGGCTCCCCAAAATGCTATGACGTCGAAGGAATCTATCAAAGTTGGTGAAGAACTCCCTATCAATCGGCAAAGACCTTCTCCTCAAACCCTAGCCACCTCTCTCTCAATGTCTAAGCTCAAAGCTCCGCAAAAAGTCCCTTTAGAATCGGCCAAAAGGTGTATTTATAGCCTCACAACGCGTCTGTCACGTGCCCCCACAAGCCCGCGTGGGCTGCAGGAATTTCCACGCGGTCGCGCGGAATTTCCGCGTGGGCGCGTGAACAGTAATTCGGCTACAGTAATTCCACTACAGTAATTCTGCTACACAACGATAAACATTCTCCTCTTAAGGCCACACGATCATATGGTAGGCTATACGGCTTTTCCTTCATCAATGCGTCTTGAAAGGTCTTGAAATCTTTACAAAGAGGAGGAATGTGGAGACATGGCTGCCTTTGTGCCCTTTCATTAATAACTTGGCTTGCAAAAACTATGTAAGTTGGCACACATCTCCTCATACACGAACTCCTCTTGTGTCTTCCAACTTGATTTGTACAAGAACTCCCAATATTATGCCATAATAGCCTATCTTCGCTCCCTTTTGAAATCCCAATGCCTTCACAACCTATATGCATAAAAGAACACCCAATACACGAAATGAGACATAAACTGTATAAAATATGATGCTTAATGTATGTAAAACATGCATAAAAACATGTTCACTCAAGCACTTATCAACCATCCTTGCGGCCGTAGGGATGCCCCTGAAGACTCATCCCGAGGGTCTTGAGGACCATCCTTGTGGCCGCAAGGATGGTCGGCAAGACCACTCGAGTGAAGGGCATACTTAAGGACTTAGGACAACACACTATTCATTCATCTTCTCCACTCTTCTACCCTTTTCTCCCTCATTTCTCCACCGTTTTCCTTCATTTTTTTGCTCTAGTTTGCTCTTCTCCCCCTCTTCTCCATTTTAGTGACATAAAATTGGAGTTTGAGCAAGCTATTGGCAGGATCCAACCATTATATTTGCTCATCTTACTCTTGGTTGAAGGTTTGTTCTTTCACTCAAAACTTTGAGCTTTTCATGCTTTTGTGGGTGAAGTTTCTTGGATTTTTTTTGTTGAATGAATGCTTAATGATTATCTAGAATTTTTCTTTGATTTGTAGAATTTTTGTCTACTTTAACAAGCAAAGTTCTTGAAAAATTCTTTCAAATTTATTGTAGCACTACATTGTGTTGAATTTTTTCATTCTTTTGGTGCTTTCTTTGCTTGTAAGTTTGTTGAATGATCTCCACTTTGCTTGTGCAGGATGCCCATCAAGAGATTTGCTTCCAAGAGGGCTAGGAGGGAACCTACTCCTCCCGTGCAAGAACCAAGTTTTTCTAAAAAAGAACACAAAACACGTTATGCACTCTTATCACACAAAGTGTTCGGCACGGTGAGAAAATTCGATTGGGAAGCTTTGACGACTTTGGGTTTAGATGGCAAGGTGTTGGAGCTCATTTCACATGATGGTTGGGATAAATTATTTTCCATTGAGGATTTCCTCCGGCTTCATAAACCCATGACATACTTTTGTGTATTTTGTATTTGTTCTTCTGTTCTATCTTTGTTTGTTGTGTGTTATTCAGACATGTACTTTTGAGCTAGCTAGGGCCCCTACTATGCTCCTATTTTGTTTCTGTTGGCGCTCTCTCTCCCGTATTTTATTTCCATTTCCCCCTTTAAAAAAAAAATTGTGAATGATGATAGGCTTCTAGTTCTTTTCAGGATCATTAATTTTGCGAAGCTTGTACTTATCGCCCTCATTACGTGGTATGCCCCTGATCCATGTGGAGCAATTTGGAATCACGCTAGGGAGTCAGGGAAGTTTCTTTACTCCATTTATGTGCTTATTGTTTTTCATTCCCCATTTTTCTTTGCTGACTTAGGTACATTTAGGGCAATGTACGACTTTAGGTGTGGGGATGTTTTTCTTACTTGGAGTATTTTATCCTTTTGCATGCTTAATACCTATGATGGCTATGATTGTTTAGTTAGGGACTTCCTGGCTTGGTAGAATGATAGGTGTGAGCTGTACATTGTATGTGCTTGAATGTAGCTCTGTTTCATCTTTAGTGCACATGTATACATGTTCACGATCACTTTCACCTTGTACGCTCTAACCAACCCATCATGATGACATTGGCATTAATTTGTTAAATTCAGTCTTCAATGCACTTTTAAAAGCTTCTGAGTTCCTCCACTAAACTTGTTTGTAGCAAGCTGTTTGTCAGGGATCATGAGAGGTTAAAAAAAAAAAAAGGTCTATGTCAGTATTCCTCTGCTTTATAAGTTTATAAGCATGAATGCGTCTATGTAAACTATAATTGAGTAAGTGGGTGACTCTTGTGCCTAACCAGCATGTGCATTCATCTGAAAGATTATTTTCTGTGTAGTCTATGTTAGGCGGACCCAAGAAAAAGAGAAAGTGTGTATAAGTGTGTGGGAAGAAAATAAAGCATCTCTTGTGATCTTTCGGAACCTGTTACATAATCACTTAAGGGTTAAAATCATGTTGAGGAACCAGAGGACTTTTACTTGAGTATTGAAGAAGTCTTTGGCACTTTAATGTCATCTTCATTATGTGTGAGGTGAAAGGGCATCCTGAGATAATCCAGGGTGTGGAGGTCAATGTGGGAGGTTGCACACACTCATTGGGGCATTCTAGATGAGAAAAAGCTAATATCACTTCACTATTCATTGACCAGCTCACTCCTTGATTTCTGTCTATTCGTGCTTGTGGAGTTCTTTACTTTTGAGCTTGAGGTTGTATTTTTAGCCGTTTATCTTATTTCCCTTAGTTCTTCATGTTTGTTTGCTTGGGGACAAGCAAACGCTTAGGTGTGTGGATGTTTGATAAACGTTTAAAAGTATGTAATTTGCATGTATTTGTTATGTATTATTCTTTATATTTATTTGTTGAATCGATGCCTTTTGGTCTAAATTGTAGTATTTTTACATTTCAGGCCCTTTAGAAGCCATGGTAGCTCGGCGACGTGATTAGGGATGAATTCGGCATCAAAAAGGTGTTTCCGGGGGCTGGGATTACTGTAGTAAAGTACTATAGTGGTGTTACTATAGCAGGTTCACTGTAGCAGTCACTTTAGTTATTTGTATGGATTAGTTGGTTTTCTTGTTGAACAAGAACAAATAAACCCCTAGGTCACCTGATGTAGGTGAACCTAGGGGGCGAACTTGTGATGTTTTGGATTGTTTGAGTAGTTTATGCATGTTTGGCTTGTTGTGATCCTTGTTTGGTGTTCTTGCTTGTTTTGGTACATTTGATTGAGTGATGTATCAAATTCTTGGTAGCACTTTGTAGCATGACCATTGCCTTAGTGCTAGACTCCACCAAACTAGGAAGGGTTCATTGTATAAATATGCCATGACCATCGGGTATTTGTACCCCTCCAATCCTAGGGTTGAAAACTACTTGTGTTTCCACCCTAACTTGTGAAAACCGAAATTCTCCTTGCAACCGTGTGGGAAGTTGGGCGGAAGAGATTCCGCGCTCAACACTTGCACCGGGTTAGGGGTCAATTGCCGTGACCATCGGGTTGACCTAGGTCTTGGTTTTCTCAGTCCAACTAGCCACATGTTTTATTACTCAATTTCCTAGTCACTATAGTAGCCCCCTTGGGAATCCGCATCCGTGACCGTTTTCCAACCTTGGGCATCTCCCGTATTTTACTTGTTTTGTACTTCTTAAGATTTCATTTCGCTTTTCGTTTTGCTTTCTTTTCTTCTTTTCTCTTATTTTGGAATCGGTGAGCTAAACAACAGGTAAGAAGTGAGTAGGGTAGCTCCTCCGGCCCCTTGGGAATACGACCCATTTGCACGTGCGCGGGTGGTTTATTACTTGACGACCCTGTGCACTTGTGGGTGTACACACTTCGTGTCGATCAACCAGCAAGTAAGAAAATTAATGATTTCTTTCCTGAAGAGCATCTGTATGCGGTACAGAAATCAGAATCAAAAGATATTCGGTGGTTCGCAGATTTTGCAAATTATCTGTCAGGAAGGGTATTGAAGCAGGGTTTAAGCTTTCAACAGAAGAAGAAATTTTTCAGTGACCTTACGAATTTTTTCTGGGAAGATCCTTGTCTGTTCTGTATTTGTGCAAATCAAGTGGTGCGAAGGTGTGTTTCTAGGGAGAAAGGTTGGAACATCATTGCGCATTGTCATTCAGGCCCAGTGGAGGTGGCATTATGCATCAAGTCGAACTGCAGAGAAGGTTTTAGCCGCTGGGTTCTATTGGCCGACCTTATTCCAAGATGTTCATCAATTCGTTTTACGATGTGATAGTTGTCAAAGGGCTGGAAACTTATCACGAAGGGACGAGATGCCTCAAAATCCTATGCAATTTTGTGAGGTGTTTGATGTATGGGGAATTGATTTCATGGGACCATTTCCAAAGTCCAACGGCAATCAATACATTCTGGTAGTAGTTGATTATGTTTCCAAGTGGGTGGAAGGCCAAGCTCTTCCAACTAATGATGCAAGAACTGTGGTGAAGTTTTTGAAGAAGTTATTTACGCGATTTGGAACTCCAAGAATTATCATTAGCGATCTGGGAGCCCATTTTTGTAACACACAATTGGCGAAAGTGTTAAAGAATTATGGAGTTCATCATTGTCTTGCTACTCCTTATCATCCGCAAATGAGTGGGCAAGTGGAGGTTATAAACAGAGAGCTCAAGAGAATCTTAACCAAATTAGTGGAACAAGGGAAACGAGATTGGTCCGAAAGGTTAGATGACACACTTTGGGCTCATAGAGCAGCATACAAAACCCCAATTGGGACCACTCCCTATAATTTAGTGTATGGAAAATCTTGCCATTTACCGGTGGAATTAGAGCACAAAGCATATTGGGCAATTAAAGTGATGAATTTCGACTTGTGCAAATCTAGAGAGCAACGAATATTACATCTCAACAAGTTAGATGAATAGAGGATGAAGGCATATGAGAATGCAAGGATATATAAGGAAAGGATTTGGAAGTGGCATGACAATCATATTAAGATTCTGAAGGACTTCAAAGTAGGCGTTCAGGTGTTACTATTCAACTCTCGTCTACGTTTATTCCCGGGGAAACACAAATCATGTTGGTCTGGTCCGTATACCATAACCGGAGTTTCACCTCATGGAGCCATTGAGATTAACCATCCGGAGAAGGGCAGATTCAAGGTGAATGGACATAGGCTTAAACCATACTATGGCGGAGAGATTTGTAGTGACAATAGAGAAGTATTTTTCCTCCATGAACCCCCGTGAGGTAAGACGAGGTACGTCAAGCTTAGTGACGTTAAGCAAGCGCTTCTTGGGAGGCATTCCAAGTGTTTATTGTTTCTCATCTTCTAGTTTAGTTTGTTTGCATGAATAATTTGTTAAGTGTTGGTGTCTTGATTTTTAGATGCTTTTGCTGAGATTTTCTTGTGGGTTTTGTGTATTCATCATGTGTTTTCATGTGGAATTGGCGAAGTTGTGTCGTTTGAGCTTTATTCCATGTTTTTCACTGGTAAAACTTGCATACTAGGGCAGGCTCTGAGTGTGTAAAACATGTTCAGAAACATTCTGCAGAGCCTGCAGGTTTTTGTAAGGCATCCACTGAAAATGCACATGCGTGTGTAATTTTCGTACGCCCGTGGATTTGTATTGCGAGCTCATCTAGAGAAGGCACAGGGGCGTGCGGCTGCCCCTGTGAACAACCATACGAATAATGCATGCCTATGGGTAATTTCTGCACGGGCGTGTGATTTCCTACAGAGTTTGTCAAATTATCCCGAGAGCGCACAGGGGCGTGAACTCGCTCCGATGGGCGACCTTGTGAAAACCGCACGAGCGTGGGTAATTTCTGCATGCCCATGCGAATCTCTGCAGAGGTGTCCTCTCTATCCTGAGAAGACACAGGGATGTGCGTCTGCCCCTGTGAGATATTCGTTTGAGGGCGCACGGGTGTGGGCGATTCCTGCGTGCCTGTGTGGATCTCCAGGAATTAAAAAACTGTCTGTTCTCCCAAAACATTGGTCACACCTTGTTCCTCAACTAACCCTAAGCCGCCCAAAGAACATTTTCCAACATTCTCCTATCTTCCTATTGTTATCTTCGAATCGATTGATTGTGTATTGTGCGGATTGTAGGGGTGTTTAGATTCAACTCATCGGTAAGCCTTTGTTTCCTCTCATCACCGACTTCCTTTGAGTCTAGCTGATTACCTGCGATTAAAATGGATAATGTCCATCGGTTTCTCACTAAAATGGTTATGATTTATTTTTGAGAAGATCTGGAAGTGAGATAGGGGTGTAGCTGGAAGAATGGCTACAAGGACAGTGCGTTTTCCACGCCCCGTGAAAGTGCACGGCCGTGTGGAATTTTCGCATGGCCGTGCGTTGTGATTTTCCTACAGTCTGAATAATACTGATTGATCTTATTTTTCTAATACATGCAGGTATAGCCACCAGATCGAAGAAGGCAGTTGCTAAACGTCCTAGAGGGCCTGCCCCTGAGCTGGAAGTCATGGAATTCACACTTCCTGCGCATTGAGCTTGGATTGAGCGGTTAGCGAAGCTTAAGTTTGGTCAAACGCGAATCCCGGATGTTGGGTCACTCAGGAAGGTGCAACTAGCAGATGACATGGCTGATGAGGTCAAGAAACTATTATTGGTCGATAGTTGGCACAAGTTATTGAATATTCATGACCCTGCTATCCGCTCACTCACTTTAGAGGTGCTTGCTTCATTTGAGTTCGACCACTCTTATGCACATTTTGATAGTGTCGGTGCTATTCAGTTCAGAGCTTTTGGGCAACATCATAGTATGAGCGTCACACAGTTCTCCACTAGACTTCGTCTATATGATGAGGAGTATACTAAGACTAAGGAGTATGAGTGTCTTCCAATTGACATGTCGGGTTTATCTCCCAAGGAGGCGTATAAAATACTATGTGGTAAGGGGTGATATAAACCAAGAGTGTCTAAGGCCTCATGTTTATCTCGACCTAGTTACAGATATCTTCACGCCATCATAAGCAAGTCAATGAATGGTCACGGTGATAGCACGGAGTCATAAACAAGCAAGAACTTCTGTACTTATACTCCATGGTTCGGAAGGAGCCGGTCCATCTGAGGCATATTTTAGCGAAGTATTTGAAGCATCAAGGACAGTATTCCAGACTAGGTGTCATTTTCTTGGGTCCATACATTACTAGACTCATTTTGGGGATGGGTCTACGAGACACAATCAACGGAGACGAGAAGATGATAATACCAGCACCACTTGGGTTAGAGACAATGAGGCTCATGGGTTTGGTCAGTAAATATCCAGATGGTGTTTATGTGGTGAATATACCATTCGAGGATAATGGTGATGAGCCTCAGTCAGTACCAATGGAGACCGAGGCACCTCCAGCGGCGGAGAACGTACCCCTCGTACATTTGTTTACACCATCTCGAGCTCATGATCGCTTTGAGACGCTCGAGAATGCTTTAGGAGTGGTGTGGACAGAGGTCTCCGAGATTAGGGCTATGCAAGCCACTCAGTACATAGAGTTCATGGCACGTTTCGACGTCACCTCCTCATTTGTCTTACGACCGAGGACTCCTCAGCACCCGTCGGCATCTCCTGCACCCCCATCTCCTATACCAGCACCGGTGGATCCACCTTATGTTTCCCCACCACCAGCAGTAGCAGAGGAGCTGACAGGGCATGGCACCGACATTTGACTTTATTTTTCTGCATTTTCTTTATTTTGCATTTTATTTTAGACTTTTTCACTCAGAAAGGATTCTCCTTATGAGTTTATTTTCATTTTGCTTTTCGAGTTATATTCATTGTCTATTTTTTATATATACTCGAGTTATTTTTGTTTTATTGAGCTTTACTGAACCCCCTCGTGTATGCGTGCAGATGGTCTTGTCATCATGGGAATTGAGACTCTGTCATGGGCACGGCCAAGGTGCTTCAGCACTTGCCCGTGTGAGCTTCACAGCCCATCGGAACATTACTTCCAAGGACTTAGCCCCATCAAACGCGACAGTAGGAGTCAGGGGAGTATTGTTTAGATTGCTTCTCCCACATATATTCTTCATTGATATACATTATGAGTGAGCTTGCATGTGTACAATGGGGACAATGTACAACTTAAGTGTGGGGGGGAGTTTCATAGTGCACTTATCTTTTATATTAGTTTTGATTGTTATACATGCTCACATAGCCAATGGCGGTTCACCTTAGTTGCAATGATTATATTCTTGAGTTTAGGAGAATTTTTAACATTGAAATGTCTTCATGCTCTAGTTTTTACTTGAATTTCTAGGAATTTTTACCCAATTGACATTTGTTGCACTACTCACTCTTTAAACTCTTTTGGAAACTCATGTTCGATGTTAAAGGGACTAGTTATAGTTGTGTTTTGTGAAAAAAAAAATGAATGATGAAAAGAAGGAACAAAATAGTTTTATTGTTTATTTGTGCTTGTTGGGTGGAAAGAGCTACCACCTATGAAGTATGAAGCTACTCTCATAAGTTGGATACTAGCTATGCCCTAATGAGAGAAAGAGCTATCTCATAGGATGAGTGAAAGCTACAACTCCGGTAAAAAGAGCTACCATCTCGAAAGTGTGAAAGACACCTTAGCGGCCGCTTTGGAAAGGGCTACCTTAGAGGATGTGTAAAGCTACTACCATCTTTGAAATTGTTGTCACTTTTGTAGATAAATAAGTCCCTTATACTTAGAACTTTGAAGAGTATACCTTGGGTTATTTTGAGTGAGTTCACACACGTACACGATTTTGGGTTTGTTGTCCTTTTTGATTCAAGTTTTTAGCTAGAGCTTTGATTTTTTGTATTTAATGATGAAATTTCCTTTACTTGTAGAATGCCCTCTCCATACACTTTGGTGAACCTAAGGCCAAGAACTTCCAATATTTCCTTCATCTATGCACAGAATGTTTAATTTTTTCTTGAGGACAAGCAAAAGCTTAAGTGTGGGGGAGTTTGATAAGTGCTTGTGTGATATGAATGCGAAGCATTCTTTCCTTATGTTGAGCATTACTTTTCTCGGGTTTTTGCACTAATATGTGTGTTTTTATGTTACTTTTTTGTAGGTAGGGTTGTGAAACCAATTATGAAGGAAAGAAGCCAATGTGGATCACAATGCACCGATTTTGGAGAAAATCTTGCTAAAGTTCAAACGCGAAGATATAAGTCGGGTGCAAGATGCTAGAGTGTGTGCCAACCTCCCCGTATTTGAGTTTGCACAACCATTTGAAGGGGCACAGGGGCAGTCACACTCAAGCACTCCGACTTATGCACATAGAACAAGATTTTCATCAACTTATCCATCATTGAAGAAGCAAAGTGATCTACGGCATAAACGTGTGCCCGTTTATGTTACCTCGATGAAAAGTGGATTCGGGAGTATTTTTGGTAGAGTACCGCAGCAGCCAGAGAATCACAATTCCAGAGAATCCACACGAGCGTGTGGAAATTACCCACGGCCATGCGAAAATTCCACAAGGACGCCCACAGGGGCGTGTGGCTTCCCGATTCCAGCCCTATTTAAAGCCGATTCAACCACGATTTCAGCATTCTTTTCTCCATCTTTTCCCCAACTTTAGAGAGGGTTTCGGCTAGGGTTTTGAGAGGTATTGGCTAGGGTTTTGGAGAGGTTCTATGGCTCTGACATTGTCATTCTTTTCGAATAAGGTTGGTAGGGGAGCTTCCGTTGAGGCGTATCCTATACCGGACAAGGGAATCCTTGGACGACGAGTAGAGGATTTTCCACAAGACCATCAACACGACTATCGAGGGGGTTTTTCTATGGATTCATTGCTTTTACATTCTATTTCTTTGACTGTACTTAGCTCCATGGAGAGTTAAACCCCTAGTGGGTACTTGGGTATTTGTGAACCCTAGGATGTATTTGTTTTATTGAATCTCTTTATTATGCTTTCAATTAATTGATGTTTGTTGTGAATTCCAACCTTGAATACTTGATTGTATGAACATTTCCTCTAGAGTGCCACCAGGTTTGAGAGTTCTTGTTGGTAACCTTGTGAGTGAGTGACACACCACGAGCGTTAGACAAAGCAAGGTTGGGGAGGATTGAGAGGGTGAGTCGAGAGGTACAGAAGCGTCGCCTTTCCCTCCAGCGTGATAGATTCTACCTCCATTCCTTGAGTTCTTTGCGGCCATAATAGAGTGAATGGTCTAAGGGATGACCCTCCGCTGGGGCTTAGTTGCGCGTGCAACGGAGTGAAGCGTTGAGGTGATCTTAGTATCTAGGGCTTAATCATGGTTAGGGACCTTCCACCTGGACCAAAGGGTTAGGTCTATAATTAGGAAGAGATTTATCACTTGGAATCCCTAGAGCTCATTGCAACTCTATTCGCATGCGAGGTTGAGAGGTTATCTAATCTCTCCTCCGGGACAAGTATAGAGTTAGGCATAGTTGACCTTAGATTTGGGACTATGTATTTAAGGATTTCCATGACTCACCATTGCATTGATTAGGAAGCATAATAGAGGGGTCTTGGACTTGAAACTATTGTCCTAGACGGAGCATTATCCGAGTACCCCATTTTTATTGATTGCCTTACCTCCTCCTTTACTCGTCCTCTCTTACTTGTTGCTTTTACTTTTGAGAATTGAATCATTGTCACACTTATCACTACTGATCTTTCTCATAGCTAAGAAGCAGATTAAGTGTTTTTATTCCCTACTCCCTGTGGATTCGATACCTGCTCATCCGGGATTATTACTTCGACAAACCAGTGCACTTGCGGGATATACGCAAGGGGATCTTGTCACTCTCCATGGAGCTAGTTACAATCAATAAAATCAAATGTAAAAAAAAGTTATCCATAGAAAATCCCCTCGATAGTCATGAAGATAGACTTGTGGAGAAGCCTCTACTTGTCCAAAGTTCCCTTTGTCCGGCAAAGGATATACCTCACCAGATCGGTGCCGACGAAAGCTCTCCCACTAACTTTCTTCCAAACAAAGCGAAATGTCTGAGCCATAGGACCTCTCCAAATCCCTAGACAATACCTCTCCAAACCCTAGCCACCGACCTCTCTCATGATGGGGAAAAGATGGAGAAAAGAATGCTGAAATCGGCCTTAATAAGGCTGGAATCGGGAATTCACACGCCCCAGTGGATTCAACACATGGCCCGTGGAATTAATGCACGAGCATGTGGATTCTCTAGAAATCACTTTTCTCGGCCGGCTTTGTACAGTACCTGCTATAATGAATTGCTACAGTACCCTGCTACAGTATCACCTTGAAATACTCCCGAATCCATGTTCTCATCGAGGTAACATAAACGGGCACACGTTTACATCATAAATCGTTTTGGTCTTTCAATAAACGGCTACATTGGTGGAGATCTTGCTATACATTGGTGGAGATCTTTGCATTTTGTCCTTCTCAAACTTTCCTCCAAATGGTGCATTCACGATCTACATTGGCTTCTTTCTCTAACATTCGACTTCACAACCTAATATTCATGAAAGTAACATAAATGCACAAATATTAGTGCTAAAACCTGATAAAATTAATGGTCATCATTAGGAAAGAATACTTCGCATTCTTATCACACAAGCACTTATCACACACTATCTAATTTACCATTCTGATCTCGAATTCCGGAAATGTAATCAACAACTGATTCTTCCATTAGATGGTGAATAGTGTAGTGCTCTTGCAAAGGAAAACACGGTGTGGCATGTACTGCAGACAGTTAAATTTTCTGATCTATATTTTCAACCATCCCCATGATTATGTCAAATAATTCGGGTATGTTGATCATCTTTCCTACACCAAAGTAAAGAAAACAAATCAGAATGATGATAGAATAAGAAGATATAAAATAGAATAAATGATGAATGATGAAGATAGCAAAGTGCAAAGTATCTCTAAACGTCTAGTCTATGGCAACGGTGCCAAAACTTCACAACACCCATTGCGTGCGACCCACGAGTGCACGGGTTTATCGAAGTAAAAAATCCCGGGTGAGAGGGTATTGTATCCACAGGGAGTAGGGAATAAAAATATCAAGATTGCTATCTAAATAAGAGAAGACAGAATAATGATTTTGTTGATAAAATGTAATGAATGAAAGAATAAAAGAAACAAGAAAAAAAGAAGCACAAATAGATGAGAGGTAAGGCAATCGATAGAAATGGGGTACGCAGATATTGTTCCACTTAGGACAATTGCTTCAAGTGCAAAATCAACTATTATATCTCCTAATTGACACTTAATGAGTCATGGAAATCCTTAAACACATGGTCCCAAACATAAGGTCAACCGTGACTAACTCTACATTATGTCTCGGTAGAGAAATCGATCAATCTCAACACCTCACACTGTGTAGAGTTACAAGACACTCTAGGGATTCCAAGTGATAAAATCTATTCTAATTTATAGATCTAACCCTTTGGTCAAGGCAAAAGACCCCTAGTCACAATTAAGCCCTAGGTGCTAAAGTCACTTCAACGCTTCAGTCCATTTCCTGGGCAAATAAGCCCCTGCGGAAGTCATCTCTTAGCCCATTCACTCTAGTATGACCACAAACAACTCTTGGAATGTGGAGATAGGATAAATCACATCGGACGGGAAAGAGGATCCTCCACTACCCCTCGATTCACCCTCTTGAGCCTCTCCAATCTTGCAATGTCTAACCCTCATGGTGTGTCACTCACTCACAAATGTTACCAATGTAGACTCTCAACCAAAGTGTCACTTTAAGTGAGAAATCATGCAACAAGAATTCATGATTGAAAATTAAATAAATACATCAATTAAGAAAAATATAATAGAAGATTAATGAAACAAATACATCTTACGGTTCACAAATCTAAGTACCCACTAGGGGTTTAGTTCTCCATGGAGCTAGTTACAATCAATAATGAAATTGAATATAAAAACAAGTAATCATAGAAAACCCCATCTGTATTCATGTCGATGGTCTTATGTCTTCTCCAAAGGTCCCCTTGTCCGGCCTAGGGCACAACTCGCCGGATCAGTGCTGAAGAAATCTCCCTCAATAAATTTCTTCCAAGTGGAACAGGGTGTTGAATCCGTAGAACCACTCCAAAGACTTGCCAAAAGCCTCTCTAAACCCTAGCCGTCGGCCTCTAAAAAATAGAGAAAAGTTAGACAGAAGGATGAAGATGGTCCCCAAAAATCGGGCTGAATCGCGTCTTAAATAGGGCTGGAATCGGGCATCCACATGGCCCTGTGGATTCTCCACACGGGCCTGTGGGATTTTAACATGGGCGTGCAGAATTTCCACACGCTTGTATGGATTCCATGGAAACCCAATTTTCGGCCGGCTTTGAATAGGACCTGCTGCAATCTATTACTACAGTGATTTGCTGCATTACCTGCTATAGTACTCCACTAAAACACTCTTAATTCCACACTTCTCATCAAGGCAACATAAATGGGCACATATTTATGCCATAGATTGTATCACTTCTTCAATAAATGGGTTCATTGGTGAAGATCTTGCTATCATAGCACAAGTTGTGATACGCAAATTTGACTGCCTTCATGCCCCTCAAACTCATTGTAATGGCTTGAATACGTGGAGGTTGGCACACATTCACATATCTTAGACCTCCACTTGTGTCTTTGCATTTGTTCCTTCCAAGATTCCACCAAATAGTGAGTTGACTATCTACTTTTGACTTCTTTTCTTAATACTTAGCTTCATAACCCTACATGCGCAAAAGAACACAAATACACATGTATTAGCACTTAAACCTAATAAAAGTAGTACTCATTGTAAGAAAAGAATATTTCACATTCTTACCACACAAGCACTTATCAATAAAAGAGAAGAATTTCACTTTTTCGAACCATCTTGAGGTAAAGACAGGTTCGTCAGGCTCGTGGTATAAAACAAGCACTGCTTTGGAGCAAAGCTCATTAGTTTTTTTTTTATATATAGTTTTACCTCTTTTAGCTTTAGTTTTTAGTATTTATCATTTTAGCTTTGGATAAAGAGTGATACTTGATGGAATAGTGTACGGTTAAGCTTTAAATATGATTTGTCATGCATGGAGATTATGTGTGGAGTTGGTTTTCATTCTACGAATTATTCTCATGACATTTTGTGCAATGAGATTTTAGATTTGTTCAGAGTAGACATCACAATGGACACATACAAGGCAGTTGTACACTTATTGTGATGTTCAAAAGGAGAAACTTTTTCTGAGATGTTTATAGTAGGTCTGCATCTAGCTCTACAGGGCCGTCGTGACCTATAACGGCCATTCTATAGAGCATGCTTATTCTCTAACCTTTTAGGGGCACTGGCACGGCCTTCACCATGCCCACTATGTCCATGGTGAGGCTGTTCCCAACACAATGATTCAATTCTTAAAAGTAAAAACAACAAGTAAGAGAGTACGAGTAAAGAGGGAGGTAAGGCAATCGATAAAGATGGGGTACTCGGATAATGCTCCACCTAGGACAATCGTTTCAAGTGTAAGAACCCTCTATTATGCTTCCTAATAAATGCAATGGTGAGTCATGGAAATCCTTAAATACATAGTCCCAAATCTATGGTCAACTATGCCTAACTCTATACATGTCCCGGAGGAGAGATTAAATAACCTCTCAACCTCGCACTCGAATAGAGTTGCAATGAGCTCTAGGGATTCCAAGTGATAAATCTCTTCCTAATTATAGACCTAACCCTTTGGTCCAGGTGGAAGGTCCCTAACCACGATTAAGCCCTAGATACTAAGATCACCTCAACGCTTCACTCCGTTGCACGCGCAACTAAGCCCCAGCGGAGGGTCATCCCTTAGACCATTCACTCTATTATGGCCGCAAAGAACTCAAGGAATGGAGGTAGAATCTATCACGCTGGAGGGAAAGGCGACGCTCCTGTACCTCTCGACTCACCCTCTCAATCCTCTCCAACCTAGCTTTGTCTAACGCTCGTGGTGTGTCACTCACTCACAAGGTTACCAACAAGAACTCTCAAACCTGGTGGCACTCTAGAAGAAATGTTCATACAATCAAGTATTCAAGGCTGGAACTCACAACAAACATCAATTAATTGAAAGCATAATAAAGAGATTCAAAGAAACAAATACATCCTAGGATTCACAAATACCCAAGTACCCACTAGGGGTTTAGCTCTCCATGGAGCTAAGTACAATCAAAGAAATAGAATGTAAAAGCAATGAATCCATAGAGAAACCCCCTTGATAGTTGTGTCGATGGTCTTGTGGAAAGTTCTCTACTCGTCGTCCAAGGATTCCCTCATCCGGTATAGGATACGCATCGACGGAAGCTCCCTTACCAATCTTCTTCCTAAGGAATGGCGATGTTGGAGCCATAAAACCTCTCCAAAACCTTAGCCAATACATCTCAAAACCCTAGCCGAAACCCTCTCTCAAGTTGTGGAAAAGATGGAGAAATGAATGCTAAAATCGAACTGGATTGGCTTTAAATAGGGCTGGAATCGGGCAACCACATGGGCTTGTGGATCTTTCACACGCCCATATGGAATTTCCACACGGGCGTGGATAATTTCCACATGCTGTGTGGGTTCTCTGAATTCTTGTTTTGTCGGCCAGCTGAATAGCTTCCTGAATCCATGCTTTCATCGGGGTAACGCAAACGGGGTAACACAAACGGGCACACATTCACATCGTGGATCACTTCCTTCTTCAATGATAGACAAGTTGGTGGAGCTCTTGTTCTATGTGCATAAGTCAGAATGCTCGAGTGTGACTGCCCTTGTGCCCCTCCAAATGGATGTGCTAACTCAAATACGAGGAGGTTGGCACATACTCTAGCATCTAGCACCCGACCTATGTCTTCGCGTTTGAACCTTAGCAAGATTTCCTCCAAAATCGGTGCGTTATGATCCACATTGGCTTCTTTCCTTCATACTCGGCCTCACAACCCTACCTGCATGAAAGTAACATAAAAACACACATGTTAGTGTAAAAACCCGAGAAAAGTAATGCTCAACATAAGGAAAGAATGCTTCGCATTCATATCACACAAGCACTTATCACTCCTTCTCTTTGTGAAGAATGCAAGACCCTTCAAATTAAGGAAGAACAAAAGCAAATCATACAAACATACAAATCCTAGTGTTTATCCAAGTTAAAATACATAATTAAGTTAGTTCCTCATGGGAGAGGAACACATACACACATCAAGGAATGACAATACACAAAAAAGTAGAAACCTCCCTCTAAGCTTAAGATCTTCCTTGGGTGATTAGTAACACCGAAGGTTTGGTGATGATCTCGGTGATATCTCTCCATGCCAACTCCATTGATGTCCTCTAACCTCTTGTGCTTACCTCCTTCTTGGTGGAGATACGAGATCTATCCCCAAAATAACCACCAAGGGGTGACAAAAATCCTCTCCAAACCTAGCTCTAAAACCCCCAAGCTAACTCCCTTTCTTTTTACAAAGAACAGACTTATATTGTGGTCATATCGGGCTTTCCCACCACCTTGGTAATTTTCCCATGGCTGTGCAGCTCTGTGCCTTTTTCCCCTAGTTTAGCTACAATACCATGCTCTAGTGTTATACTACAGTAATATTCTACAGTATATCCATGATAAGTGCTTGTGTAGACATATTTTTCTATATTTTTTACATGCATTGAGCATCATTTTTACCATGGTTTATGTCTCATATTGTGTATTTGGTTTTCTTTTGTGCAATTAGGTTGTGAATGCTTGGAAGAGTTAAAAGGGAGCAAAGATAGGCTATAACGACACATTGTTTGGAGTTCTTATTCAATTCAAGGACCAAGACACGAGAGGAGTTCATGAACGTGGAGATGTGTGCCAACTTCTAAGGAGATTCAAGCTAAATTGCTAGTTAGAAGGGCACAAAGGCAGTCATATCTTCATGCTCCTTTTTTTTGTGAATAATGCAAAACCCTTCGAAGGATAAATTGACGAAGAAAAGTTTTATAGCCTACCACATGGATGTGTGCCTGGCTATGTGGCCTCAAGAGAAGAGTATTTAGACTGGAATTGTGAAAAGTGTTGTAGCATTTTATAGTAGCATTTTACTGTAGCAATGGCGTAGCAAAATTACTGTTCACGCCACCATGTGGAAATTCCTGCAGCCCACGTGGGCATGTGAAAAATTCACATGGCCACATGCGGGCACATGATAGATGCAGTTTAGGGTTATAAATAGCCGTTTTGTCCTATTCGTTGACATCTTTTGTGCGGCTCTTGAGGGGTGAGATGGCTAGGGTTTCTAGAGGAGGTCTTTGTTATTTGGAGGGTGTTCTTCACCAACTTTGATAGTTTCTTTCGCTGTCATAGCACTTGGAAAGCCACCGGTAACCTAGCTTCGGAGAGAAATCCTTCAAGATGTTGAACTACAAATCAAGGCCAATCATCATGAATTCAAAGGGGTTTTCTATGTGGTTTACATTGCTATTAATTGTATTTATTTTTGTTTTGTAACTTAGTCCATGGAAGGCTAAACCCTAGTAGGAATTTGGGCATGTGAACCCTAGGATCTTGTCTTTTGTATTAATTTGCTTTATGGTTCTATCAATCCAAGTTTATTTGAGTTTTAATCTTGTGTTCCCGTTGCTTGCATGTTTTATTGATCCTTGTAGTTGATTCTCTATGCATGATTTTTTACTTTGACGAGAGAGGTCTCCATTAGAGTTAGACCTTAAAGGTTAAAGATGGTTGAGCGGGTGAGTCATGAGATAGTGGAGTGTACTCTATGCAACCATATTTGATATGAGACATGAGATTGAGAGATTTCTCTACCGCGACCTTGTAGGGGATTAGGGTTCCATTGTCAGGAAATAGGGTTGGATCTATCTTTAGGAATCGGTTTTACTCTTAGGTATCCCTAGATCTTATTGTGGTTATATGGGGTGTGAGGTGTTGAGAGTGAGTGATTTCTCCAACGGGACCTGTAGGGGACTAGTGCCGGTTGCTTGGAGACAAGGACCGGTTGTTCTTGGATTATCTCAACTCATTAGACTTGGTTTACAAGCATTTAACATGTCTTGAACTTCATGTTAGATCCTAGGGGAGCATTGCCTGGGTACCTCATCTTTATTGATTGAGATCTCCCTCCATTTTATCTTTGCATATTCATCTCCGGTATTCATTTCTTTGCACATTAGATTACAACACCATCCCATTTATCATTAGGCTAGATAGCATAGAAACAGTTAGTACTAGTAACCCTGTTCCTTATGGATTTGACTTCTCAACTCACTGGGTATTTTATTACTTCGACACCGGTGCATTTGCGGCACACACACGCAATTTGGATACATGTCAATCCACTACAGTACTATATGTGAATATAGCTATGCATGGTGGCCGTATGAACTCCAATAAATATGTGGTTGGTAATTTGATCCCCTGTTGTCTGCAGTGGGCCTATTTCCCGCTCAAATGCCCTAAATTTTCTTCACATCATCAAATTCGCTCTTGTGGGCCAATACACACCCTAGCTGCACAAATGAGCATAAAAACACCAAATGAGCACATATAACTAACAACACCCTTGTACTTAACACACTTCGCTTAAGGGGGATTTATATACAAATACGACATGACAATCGGGTATTTTGTACCCCTCCAAATATTAGTGCTACATCTAGTTTGAGTATCAACCCTTATTAGAGAATTCCCAGCTTTTAATGTGATTATAGGAGGATTTGGTGGAAGGAAATTCCGTGTCAATACTCGGGTTAACCTATCTTAGGAATCTCTTGGTCCAAAATACCAGTTGTATGGTAGTCTTAGCATCTTTCTCACTTTAGTAGCCCTTGGGGAATCAACATATGTGACCATTTTCATCCCTCAAATTTTAACTCATTTCACCTCAACTGTAGACCCTTTCCTTAAGTTCTTTTAATTTCTTTTAGTAGTTTAGAACACTCTCAGTCAAATTTGTAGGCTAAACAACACGCAAAGAGGAAGTAAGGATAGCTCCGTGGACCCCGGCAATATGACCCCTATGTGACAGATAAGGTATTACTTGACGACCAAGTGTACTTGTGGGATAATCACTAATCCTGCTAGAAGATGATTGCCAAAGAATGCCCAAGAATTTTCCACAGACATCACCAACCTATTCTTGACGGCTATAATCCTTCCATGGCAAGATAGATGGGTTGAATCTCCCTCTAGAATCACTTCCAAAGCCTAAGAGATTCACCGCTTTTCTTCCCCTCAGCTTTACCTCTCAATGGACAAAAAGATGCTTTAAAACCTCTTATTAGGATTATTTATACTATACCGCTTATTGGATACTTACGTGTATAAGGACATGATCGTAAGGAGCTAGGGATGATGGGTTGAGAGCCTTATGGGATCACTTGCAATGGTAAGTCCCATCCATAAGGTCTTGTATATGGTGTTAAAATCCAGCTTATGGACATAAACACAGGACCATAAGCTTATTTATATACCCTTTTGCCAACGCCCTTTTGCGTGTGAACCGTAAGTGCACGGGTTTGTCGAAGTATTAATATCATGGTGAGTGGGTAGTCGAATCCACAGGGAATAGTGATCAGAAACACAAAAATTGCATTTAACTAGAATGAAGATGAATCAGTAGTGGTGTGAACAAAATCAATGGAAATAGAAATAAGGAAAGAAGAAGGAGGTGCAAAGAAAAGATAGGAGAGTAATTGACAGAAATTGGGGCACCCTGACATTGCTCACCCTAGGATTATTTTTTCAAGTGTAAAACCAACCATTATGGTTATCAACAGATGCTTAATGAGCCATAGAAATCCTAAAACACACTTTCCCAAACCTATGGTCAACCGTGACTAACCCTACACTATACCCTGGCGGAGAAATCGCTCAGTCTCGACGCCTCACACTATGTAAGGTTGCTTAAAGCTCTAGAGATTCCAAGTGATAAATCCTATTCTCTTATATAGATCTAATCATTTGGTCCAGGCGAAAGACCTCTAGTCACAATTAAGCACGAAATACTAAGGATTACTTCAACACTTCACTCGGTTGCTTATGCAACTAAGCCCCAGCGGAGTTCGTCTCTTAGTACTTCACTCTATTTTGACCGCAAAGAACTCTTGGAATATGGAGATAGGATAAATCACACCGGAGGGGAAAGGGGATGTTCCGCTACCTCTCGACTCACCCTCTCAATCCTGTCTAATCTAGCATTGTCTAACACTCATGGTGTGTCACTCATCTACAAAGGTTACCAAGATGGATTCTCAACCTTAGTGTCACTCTGAGGGAAAGTCACTCAACAAGCATTCAAGATTGGAACTCAATTAAAACATCAACTAAAGAAAGCATAATAAAAGGTCAAAGAAACAATTTAATCCTTGGGTTTACATGTCCAAGTACCCACTAGGGGTTTAGCTCTCCATAGAGCAAAATACAATCAATAATGGAATCGAGAGTAAAGATATGCAATCCATAAATAACACCCCTTGGGGTCCATGTCAATGGTCTTGTGGAGTAGCCCCATCTTCTCCAAAGGTTTCCTCATCAAGCCTAGGGCAAACCTCACCAAATCGATGCCGATGAAAGCTCCACAATAACTATATTCCGAAGGAACACGGTGTTGAAGGCTGTAAAATCACTTCAAAAAAGATTCTCAAAACAGGATTAAGTCGCCGCTTTAAATAGGCTGAAATTGGGCATCCACACACCAGTGTGAATCTGTAGGAATTGATTTTTCAGCGCCCTGTGAACAGTAACTGCCGCAGCAATTTACTATAGTTATTTGCTTCGGTGCTTGCTATAGTGCTCCACCAAATTACTCCTGAATCCATACTTTCATCGAGGCCATATTAACGAGCACACATCCATATGATAGATCATGTTGCATCTTCAATAAAATCACATTTGATGATAATCTTACTATCTTTACACAAGTTGGAAAACATAAGTGTGACTGCCTTTATGCCCCGCCAATTTGCATGTTCACTCGACCACAAAAGAGGTTGGAACACACTCATATGTCTTTCAACACAACTTGTGTCTTCACATTTGTTCACTCCAAGATTTCATAAACAAAGTGAATTCAAGATCTACTTTGGCTTCTTTCTTTCGCACTTGTCTCCATAACCCTACATGCACAAAAGACACGAATACACATGTATAAGCGATAAAATCTGATAAAAGTAATGGTCATTGTAAGGAAAGAATACTTTGTATTACTAATACACAAGCACTTATCACTTTTGTGACCGCCCATATGGGTGTGTGTTTTGCTTGTAATCTCTTCTAGATGATCCTTATCGTCTAGCATATAAGTGTAAGTCCTACCTATAAGTCCCTCTGTGTACCTTTATGCTCCTCTTTACGTGTATAAGCATACCCACAAGATTCTCTAGAAGAGGCTTACAGCTGTAAGCCTGACCGTAGGTGATGAGTGCTTGTGTACTAAGAATACAAAGTATTTTTTTCTAACGATGAGCATTATTTTTATCAGGTTTTATTGCTAATACGTGTGTTTTTGTGTTCTTTTGTGCATATAGGGTTGTGGAGCTAAATAAAGAAGAAAAGAGCCAAAGTAGATTGTGAATGCATTATGTTGATGGAATCTTGAAGTGGACACATGATAAGTGCTTGTGTATTAGTAATACAAAGTATTCTTTTTTTACTATGAGCATTACTATTATCAGGTTTTAGCGCAAATGCATGTGTATTTGTGAGCTTTTGTGTATGAAGGGTTGTGAAGCCGAAAATGAAAAAGGAAGCCAAAGTGGATTGCCACTGTACTTTGTTGATGAAGTCTTGGAGTGAACAAATGTAAAGACACAGGTTGTGGTTGAAGATACGTGAATGTGTGCCAACCTCCATGCACTCAAGCAAATACAATGGTTTAGAAGGGCACAAAGGCAGTCATAGCCAACAGAAAATCATATTTCTACAAATCCACACGAACAACCCTAATTTCAGGATCCATCTGTCATTTTTTCTTCTATCTTTTCTCTAACTTTTGTAAGGCTGGCGGCTAGGATTTAGAGAGGCTTTGGCAAGTCTTTTGGAGTGGTTCTATGGCTTAGACCCCGCGTTTCTCTTGGAGAGGATGAGGCTACTCCACAAGACCATCGACACGAATACCGAAGCGGTTTTCCTATGGATTACATGTTTTCACTTTCAATTTAATTATTGATTGTGTCTTACTCCATGGAGAGCTAAACCCCCTAGTGGGTACTTGTATTTATGAATCCTAGCATGTATTTGTTTCATTAACCTTTTATTATGTTTTCCTTAATGGATGTCTTTAATCGAGTTCCAATCTTGAATGCTTGTTGAATGATCTCTCCCTTACAGTGACACTAGGGTTGAGAGTCCATCTTGGTAATCTTTGTGATTGAGTGATATACCATGAGGGTAAGACAAAGCAAGATTGGAGAAGGTCGAGAGTGTGAGTCGAGAGGTAGCGGAGCGTCCCTTTCCCCTTTGATGTGATTTATCCTACCTCCACGTTCCAAGAGTTCTTTGCGGTCACAATAGAATGAAGGGCTTAGGGATGAACTTTACTTGGGCTTAGTTGCATGAACAACAAAGTGAAGCATTGAAGTGACTTTAACACTTGGGGCTTAATTGTGACTAGGGGTGTTTCACCTTGACCAAAGAGTTAGATCTACATATAGGAATAGGATTTATCACTTGGAATCCCTAGAGCTTCTTGCAACTTTACACAGTGTGATTTGTTGAGACTGGTTGATTTCTTCGCCAGGATAGTGTAGAGTTAGTTACGATTGACCATAGGTTTGGGACAGTGTGTTTAAAGATGTCCATGACTCATTAAGCATTAGTTAGAAAACATAGTAGTTTGTTCTGCACTTGAAGCAAAAATCCCAGGAGGAACAATGTCCGAGTACCCCACTTTTATTGATTATCTTTCCTTTCATTTTATGTGCCTCTCCTTCTTATTTTCTTTAGTTCATTTGCATCGATCTCTATCCACACTATCATTATTTTATCTCCACTTAGTTAAGTAGCAATCTTGGTGTTTCTATTCCTTATTCCCTGTGGATACGATACCCCACTCACCTGGGATTTATTACTTTGACAAACTTGTGCACTTGCGGGTCACACGCAATGGCCATTGTTAAGTTTTTGGCACCGTTGCTGGGGAATAGGCATTTTGGAAACACTTTGCACTTTGCTATTTTAGCTATTTACCTTTCATTCTATTTCATATTTTCTCTTTATATCATCATTCTGATTTGTTTTCTGTCTTTTGGTGCAGCTCTAGTTTATGATGTGAGGGAACCCTTCGACAATTGTTGAAGGAGATCCTGAACTTGAACGTATGGTCAGAATAAAAGGTAAAGATCCTGTGCAAGAACCGTCAAATCTAGCTGAAGTAGAAGATGAAGGGTCAGAAAATATGGCAGAGCTGAATGAACAACAATGAACACTTTCAGACTATGTCAGACCCTCAGTTATGGGCATGCAGTAGAGTATCATGCGGCCCACTATTATATCTCCCAATTCTGAGCTAAAGCCAGCATTTATTCAAATGATACAGTAGTCAGCCCAATTCAATGGTTTGGCCGATGAGAATCCAAACAATCACATTGAATACTTCTTAGGGGTTTGTGACATGCTATAGATCAACAATAATATGGATGATGCTAAAAGATTGAGGGCTTTCCCATTTTCTCTAAAATAAAGAGCAAAACAGTGGCTCCATTCATTGCCAAGAGCTTCCATCACAACATGGAACGAAACGGTCAAAGCCTTCCTTGCAAGGTACTTCCCTCTTGGAAAGTCGGCAAAGCTTCACAATGAGATATCTTCATTTGTTTAGATGGAGCTTGAATCCTTGTTTGAGACTTGGGAATGATTCAAGGACCTCTTTTAGAAGTGTCCACAACAGAGGTTCCCCGAATAGATGATCATTCAGACTTTTCACAATAGGTTGAATCCAAGTACAAGATAGCTTCTATATGCCACCGTAGGAGGTACAATAGGGAATAAGACCCCTGAAGAAGCTCGATAATTGGTACAAGAAATGGCCATGAATAGGTACCAATGGAATGCTAAAGAATAGAAAAAAGTGACCGGACTCTATGAAATTGATGCAGTTACACTTTGGCACCCCGAGTCGAGGCATTGAGCAAGAAATTGGATACATTGACCTCAACAAGGGTAGCCGCTATCACAAACTGTGATGTGATAAGTGCTTGTATGATAAGAATGCGAAGTATTCTTTCCATATGATGAGTATTACTTTTATCAAGTTTTAGTGCTAATATATGTGCATTTATGTTACTTTCATGCGTATAGGGTTGTGAAGCTGAATGTCAAAGAAAGAAGCCAATGTAGGTCGTGAATGCACTATTTGGACGAAATCTTGAAAGGTTCAAATGTGAAGTCATAAGTCAGGTTCAAAGTGCAATAATGTGTGCCAACCTCCTTGTATTCAAGTTAGCACAATGATTTGGAGGGGCACAAAGGCAGCCACATTCGAGTATCCAGGCTTGTGCATTGATAGCAAGATCTTCACCAATGAAGCTACTTATTGAAGAAGCAAGGCGATCTACGATGTAAACGTGTGGCCATTTACGTTACCTCGATGAAAACATGGATTTGGGAGTGTTTCGGGTCGCTACTGTAGCTGGTTCTGTTCACAGCCACCCAAAAAAGTGAAGTTCAAAGAATCCACACGGTGTGTAGACATTATCCACGCCTATGTGGAATTTCCAAATTCCCATGTGGAGAATCCATAGGGGCATGTGGAGAATCCACATGGGCGTGTGGATGCCCGATTCCAGCCCTATTTAATGCCATTTCAGCCCCGATTTCAAGATCTTTATCCATCTTTTCCCGAACTTGATAGACGGCGGCGGTTAGTGTTTTGAGAGGTATTAGGAAGGGATTTAGAGAGGTTCTACAGCTTCGACATGGGGTTCGATTTGGAAGAAGGTTAGTGGGAGAGCTTTCGTCAGCATCGATCTGGCGAGGTGTATCCTAGGCCGGATAAAGGGACCTTTGGAAGAGCTTCTCCATAATGCCATCGTCACGATTTTTGAGGTGGTTTTTATGGATTGCTTATTTTTACATTCGATTTTAATGTTGGTTGTGACTAGCTCTATGGAGACCTAAACCCCTTAGTGGGTACTTGGATTTGTGAACCCTAGAATGTATTTCAGTGTTGGTTGTGACTAGCTCTATGGAGACCTAAACCCCTTAGTGAGACCTAAACCCCTTAGTGGGTACTTTAATTGAGTTCCAATCTTGAATGTTTAATTGAATGAATACTCCCTTAGAGTGACACTAGGGTTGAGCATTCTTATTGGTAACCCTTGCTAGTGAGTGACAAACTATGAGAGTTAGAAAAAGCTAGATTGGAGAGGGTTGAGAGGTTAAGTTAAGAGGTAGCGGAGCATCCCATTTCCCCTGCAGTGTGATTTATCCTATCTCAATATCCTCGAGTTCTTTGTGGTCATAGTAGTGTGAACGGGCTAAGGGATGACCTTCCGCTGGGTCATAGTTACAGAGGCAACAGAGTGAAGCATTGAAGTGATTTTAGCACCTAGGTCTTAATTGTTACTAGGGACCTTCCACTTTAACCAAAGGGTTAGGTCTACATCTAGGAAGAGGATTTATCACTTGGAATCCCTAGAACTCATTGTGATTCTGTACAAGTACGAGGTGTTGAGATTGTTCAATTTTCCCTCCGGGACATGTATAGAGTCAAGCATTGTTGACTTTAGATTTGGGACCATGTATTGAAGGATCTCCATGCCTCATTAATGCATTAGTTAGAAAGCATAATAAAGGGTTTTGCACTTGAACCGATCATCCTAGGTGGAACAATATCCGAGTACCCCATTTATATCGATTGCCTTACCTCTTCTTTACTTGTGCTTCTCTTTCTTGTCTCTTTTATTCTTGTTTACATTATATCTTGTTAACAAAACCCTTATTCATCTTTTACTTGGTTAAGAAAAAATTTAAGTATTTTTATTCTTTACTCCCTATGGATACGATACCCACTCACCTGTGATTTTATTACTCGACAAACCCATGCACTTGTGGGACATACGCAAGGGGTGTTGTCAAGTCTTTGGCACCGTTCCTGGGGTGTAGGCATTTAGAGATACTTTGTACTTAGTTTTCTAAGGTATTCATTCATTCATTCTATTTCACATCTTCTTTTTCTACCATCATTCTGATTTGTTTTCTTTCTTTTAGTGGAGCTTCAGGTTATAACCTGTGCAAATCCTTCGACATTGATTGATGGAGATCCAGGACTTGAATGTACAGTCAGAAGAAGGGAAAAAGAACCAGTGCAAGAACAATCTAATCAAGCTGAAATAAAAGTTGAAGGGTCAGATAATATGGCAGAACATAATGAGCAACAGAGGACACTTTCTGATTATGCTAGACCTTCAGTTTTAGGTACACAATCGAGTATTGTGTGACCCCCGATCACAGCTTGGAATTTTGAGCTGAAATCGGCATTCATCCAAATGATTCAGGAGTCAGCGCAGTTCAATAGTTTGGCCGATGAGGACCCAAACAACCACATATAGAACTTCTTGGATGTTTGTGATATGCTGAAGATTAATGGTGTATCCGATGATGCTATTAGATTGAGGGCTTTCCCATTCTCTCTCAAGGGAAGAGCCAAGCAGTGGCTTCATTCCTTGCCAATAGGCTCCATCAAAAATTGGAATGAGACGGTCGAAGCTTTTCTTGCTAGGTACTTTCCTCCAGGGAAGTCGGTCAAGCTTTGCAATGACATATCGTCGTTTGTATAGATGGAGTTGGAATCATTATTTAAGACATTGGAGTGCTTCAAGGATCTTTTGTGGAGGTGCCCACAACACGAATTTTCTGAATGGATGATTATCCAAACCTTCTATAATGGGTTGAATCCGAGTACAAGACAATTGCTAGATGCCGCCGCAGGATATACAATTGGGAGTAAAACCCCAAAAGGAGCCCAACAGTTAGTGGAAGACATGGCCATGAATAGTTATCAATGGAATGCATGAGAAAGGAAAAAGGTGGCCGGGCTCCATGAAATAGATGGCCTAACTGCTTTGGCGGCCCAAGTAGAATCATTGAATAAGAAGTTAGACCTTATAACTTCTAATAGGGTGAGAGCCATGACTACTTGCATCGGATATGGTGGAGGACATGCTTCATCCGATTACCCAATCTCTATTGGTGATGTGTCTTCGGTGGAGAAAGTCGACTTTTGTGGGTAATGCAATGAGGAACCAAGGGAATCCATATAGCAACACCTACAATCTATGTTAGAAGCATCATCCCAATTTTTCATAGAGCAACCAAGGACCACGAAAGGCCATGGCACCACCGGGTTTCCAACAATAACAAGCACTGAACATGGAGAACCAAGTTTCAGGCTTGGAGACCCGAATGACCGATTTAGCGAAGGGCATGACCAGATTTGTGCAATCGTCGGATATAAGGTTTCAATCAGTCGAGGATACACTTCACAACCACACTGCTTCCTTGCACAATATTGAGAATCAAGGAGGGAAATTGCGAAGTCTCTATCGGAAAGACTATAAGGAAGCTTGTGAAGTAATACCGAGACCAATCCTAGAGAGCATGTGAAGGTGATCACTTTGAGAAGTGGACGTGAGGTTGTAGGTAGGCTTTCGAGTGAGAAGCCCATGTAGATGCAACCAAGAGCATAAAGGTTGAGGAGGGAAAACAAAGAGAAGGAGGCGGTAGCCCCATCTTTCAAGCCAAGAATCCCTTATCCCTCTAGATTGAAAAATGACCAAGCGGATAAACAGTACAAGAAATTCCTGAGTTTGTTCAAGCAAGTCCACATCAATATTCCTTTTTTTGAGGCATTATCCCAAATGCCTAAATATTCAAAATTCTTGAAGGACTTGTTGACCACCAAGAGGAAATTGGAGGAGAGTGCCTCCATGATTCTAGATGCGTCTTGCTTGGCCGTCTTGCAAAAGAATATGCCGAACAAAAAGAAAGACTCAAGAAGCTTCTTCATTCTGTGTAACATTGTCAACTTGGGTGAAGAAATGGCATTGGCAGACTCAGGGACCAGTATCAACATCATGCCATATGCCCTCTTTCAAAATCTAAGCTTGGGAGAGTATAAGCCCACTCGGATGACATTGCAATTGGCGGACCGAACAGTAAGACATCCGAGGGGCATCATTGAAGATATCCATGTGAAAGTTGACAAGTATATATTTCCTCTAGATTTTGTGGTGTTGGACGTCGATGAGGATGCAGATGTTCCTTTGATACTTGAGAGGCCATTCTTGTACACTTCCAAGGCATTGATCGACATGGATGGTGGGGATTTGACACTGAGGGTTGGAGATGATAAGCTCACATACCACCTCAGCGAAACCATGTGACATTCGCTTGACTTTGATAGTACTCTTTACTTCTTTGACACTTGATAAGTGCTTGAGTATACATAATTTTATATATGTTTTACATACATTGAGCATCATTTTTTACCATGGTTTATGTCTCATATTGTGTATTTGGTGTTCTTTTATGCATATAGGTTGTGAATGCCTTGAAGAGTAAAAAGGAAGCAAAGATAGGCAATAAAGACACAATGTTGGGAGTTCTTGTTCAATTCAAGGACCAAGTAATGAGAGGAGTTCATAAACGTGGAGATGTGTGCCAACTTCCAAGAAGATTCAAGTCAATTCACTAGTTGGAAGGGCACAAAGGCAGCCACATCTTCATGTTCCTTCTCTTTGTGAAGATTGCAAGACCTCTAAAAGATACGTCGATGAAGAAAAGTTTTACCTGACATATGGCCTAAAGAGAAGAGTGTTTCGACCGTGTTATGTGAAAAGTGTTTTAGGCATTTTACTGTAGCAATTTTACTGTAGCAGCAATGTAGCAATTCTTGTAGCCCACGCGACCGCGTGGAAAATCAACACGGGCGCGTGAGGGCATGTGAGAGGCACGGTTTTGGGCTTTAAATAGCTAGTTTGCCTTATTTTTGAGGGACTTTTGGCATGGGTTTTGGCGAGCACTTTGAAGGCAAGGCGGCTAGGGTTTTGGAGGAGGTTTTCAGCGATATTAGGGGATGTTCTTCACCAACTTTGATTGATCTTCTCTCCGTCATAGCATAGAGGGAGCGTTTGGCGACCTAGTGATAAGTGTCTAAATGTAGGTGTTTTCATATATGTATCGTATGCACTTTGCATGTATTTTGTGAGGTTTGATGCCCGTTTCGCGCTTAATCGTCTATTATTTGCTTTGTAGGGCATATGGAAGCCATGGAGAACAAGAAGATATCATTTTGGCAATAAGAGAAGAAAACAGGAATTTCATACTACCCTCATACTACCCAGTATGGGGGCCGTATGCACTGTAGCAGCGGATTGAGTTGGTGTTCTGTCCAGATTTCCATACTACCCAGTATATGGGGCCGTATGGAGGCCGTATGCACCCCGTCTGGAATGCGAATCTAGGGTTTCTGTGTGCTATACGACCCCCATACGACCCGTATGCCTCGGGGGGTATATATACTCACTTTTAGGGCTGATTAAAGAACTTTTTGCTGGCCGACTTTTGGGAGATCATTTGGGAGATTTTAGGCGACCTTGGGGAGGAGAAGAAGGGCAAGAAAGCTAGAAGATCATTCAAGCCCAAGGTCCAAGGCTCTCAAGGCAAGAAGGCAACATCATTCAAAGGGGAGATCGATCACGACTTGAAGGAAGGAGAACCGCGGCTAGAGGAAGCGTCATTCGGCATTCCTTTAGCGGGGGAAGCGTCATTCGGCATATTCTCGCCCCATCCTTCACCATTTCATCTAGGGAGTGTCATACTATGTCTTTGTTTCATGTTTTGCTTGATTGTATGCTTTGTTATGAGATGATGACACACTAGACCCCCAAGGCCACCGGGTGTTGGTGAACCTTGGGGGGTTTTATCATGTATTTTGGATGATTGCTTGTTAACTCTATGCTTGGGTATTTTTGAGATCTAATCCATTGTTTTCATGCTAAGTGTTACACCACGGAGAAATCCGTAGCTCTTTTATGAATGATGCATGTAGATGTGACTTGCTCGCATGTATTAGGTCATGAATGGATTAGAAGGGGGATACTTGTATCATCACGCCGAGAAATTGGGTGTTTGGTAGCCCTCCATGTAGGTTTAATCCGAAGAAGAGTAGGTTTATTCCTAAGCGAGATTTCCTTGTACTTAATGCAATCGTAGGAATGTAGATTTGGAAGAAATTCCTATTTATGTTCGTATGGGATTAGGGTTCAATCGCCGAGAAATTGGGGTTGTTCTAATCTTGGAATCTCATGGTCCATTCAGGAGCCCGTCAGGCGAGATAAGACCTTGGATTGTACGATCAGAACTATGCTGATACTATCGAGTACACTGAGCTCCTCACTGATGATAATTATAATCACACTCTAGGCCAGGTTTTCCATGATCTATGCGGTGGTCGTCAGTGTTCTACAGTCGAGTCAAAGGCCTCATTGCTTAATCGACCGGCACACAAGTACATCCATGCTGTTCTTAGTAGGTCCATGACAGGTCGGGGAGATGGTACTGGTTCACTTCGCAGGATAGATCTTTTGTACCTCCATTCCATGGTCCATGGAGTCCCTCACCACTTAGGATATGTGGTTGCCGATTACTTTCATCATCAGAGTGAATATTTGCAATTGGGAGCATTGTTCGTAGGGCCCTACATCACTCGGCTTATGTTCGAGTTGGGTGTTATCCGCTCGGTCAGAGGCGAGGAGAGAGTCAGTAGTCCAGCACCATTGGGTTTGGCTACTATCCGTTTGATGGGCATTGTGAAATGTACAGGCTCGGGCGGATATACAATAGTAGAATCGTCATCTGGGGATGATGAGGAGCCTACTGAGGCTACAGAGGCACCACATGTAGCCGAGCCCATAGTCAACGAGGCAGCTCCGACAGCATCAGCCGATCTTGAGTCATTTTCCCCTCGAGTTCACGAGCGTCTGGCTCGACTCGAGGTTGCCATTGCTACCATCCTTGAGAACCAGCACCAGCTCCAGATACTGACACTTGAGGCGTCACACTCATGAGACTATTATTTTAGTTTCTTGCTCTTAGTTGTTTTGTTAATAGCTTTTAGACTTTTGTACTCAGAAAGGCTTCACCTTCTGAGAGTTATCTTCTTGTCTTTCTTTTGTGCGAGTATATGCTTTATTATGTTATTTGTATGAACTCGTATTTTCTTTTATATTTTGTTGCGCTTCACTGAACTCCTTATATTCCATGCAGATGGCCTTGAGAGTGATGTTGATGGTGTTTTAGTCATAGACATGATCATGTGATGTTGTCACATGGTCGTGCGACCTTCACAACCTATACAACAAGCCCATGAGGTAGACTTCACCAAACGATTGATGAGGAGTTCAGGGGAGTATTGTTTTAATTGCATTCCCACACACATTATGCTTCCATTGTTATTATTTTTTGTGCTTGCATGCGTACATTGAGGACAATGTACATCTTAAGTGTGGGGGAGGGTTCACCTTATACATGACTTTTATTTGTGTTTTCATGAGTATGCTCTTGTTGCCAATGAAGGTTCACCATAGGGTTTAGAGTTTAATTCTTAGTTTTTGGAGGTAATAAACATTGGATTTTATCATGCTCTAGTTTTCATCCAATTTTCTTTGAATATTTTTGTCCGATTGCTCTTTGTGCACTTTTCTCACTTATTAGACCTATGAAGACTCTAGTTCATTATGTTTGGGACTTTAGTGTGCTAGGTTTTTATAAGAATTGGAAATTGTTTATTGTTTGTACAAAGGGGGTGGATAGAGCTACCACCCATGATGTATGTAGGTACTCTCATAAGTCGGATACTTGTTATGTCCTAATGAGAGAAAGAGCTATCTCATGGGATGTGTGAAAACTACCATCCTTGGTAGAAAGAGCTACCACCTCGTAAGTGTGAAAGCCACTCGGGAGGCATCTTGCGAAAGGGCTACCTTAGAGGTTGTGTGAAGCTACTACCTATTCTTTCTGTTTATAAATAAGTCCCATGTTAATAAGAACTTGGCAGTGGACATAGTGTTGACATGAGTTGAGTTTTTCACACACACATGAATTTGGATTTTATCACTTTCATTATTGATTTTATTGTTTGCTAGAGCATTGATTGTTTTGTCTAGTGTTTGACTCTCTTGATGACTGTAGAATTTTATTCTTGTACTCTTTCGGTGAACCTCAGGCGAAGCACTTCTCTTTTCTTTCCATGAGTTTAATGTTTAATTTTGCTTGAGGATAGGCAAAGACTTAAGTGTGGGGGAGTTTGATAAGTGCTTGAGTAGACATATTTTTATATATGTTTTACATGCATCGAGCCTCATTTTTACCATGGTTTATGTCTCATATTGTGTATTTGGTGTTCTTTTATGCATATAGGTTGTGAATGCCTTGAAGAGTAAAAAGGAAGCAAAGATAGGCTATAAAGACACAATGTTGGGAGTTCTTGTTCAATTCAAGGACCAAAACATGGAGATGTCTGCCAACTTCCAAGAAGATTCAAGTCAATTCACCAGTTGGAAGGGCGCAAAGGCAGCCACATCTTCATGTTCCTTCTCTTTGTGAAGATTGCAAGACCTCTCAAAGATACTTCGATGAAGAAAATTTTTATAGCCTACCAAATGACGTGTGCCCGGACATGTGGCCTCAAGAGAAGAGTGTTTCGACCGCATTTTGTGAAAAGCATTGTAGCAATTCATGCAGCCCACACAACCGAGTGGAAAATCCACACCGGCGCATGAGGGCACGCGACAGACGCGGTTTTGGGCTTTAAATAGGCCGTTTGTCTTATTTTTATGGGACTTTTGGCAAGGGTTTTGGCGAGCACTTTGAAGGCAAGGCGGCTAGGGTTTTGGAAGAGGTCTTTGGCGATATTGGGGGACGTTCATCACCAACTTTGATCGATCTTCTCTCCGTCATAGCATAGAGGGAGCCTTTCGCGACCTAGCTTCAGAGAAGGATTCTTCAAGACATTGGGCGACCCATCAAGGCCATCATCACGAATTTAAGGGGGTTTTACTTCATTGTTTTCATTGCTTTTCATTGTATTAATAATTGTTTTGTAACTTGCTCCATAGAGGGCTAAACCTTAGTAGGTATTTGGGCATGTGAACCCTAGGATCTATGTTTTTGTAATGATTCGCTTTATGTTTCTATTAAATCCGAGTTGATTTGAGTTTTAATCTCGTGTTCCCATTGCTTGCTTGTTTAATTAATCCTTGTGGTTGATTGGATTCGCATGAATTGTTACTTTGATGTGAGAGAGGTCTCCATTAGAGTTAGAACTTTAAGGTCAAAGAGGGTTGAGAGGGTGAGTCATAAGATAGTGGAGTGTTCCTTTTCCCTTCCGATTGAGTGTTTCCTATCTCCGTATTCCCTAAACTCTATGCAACCATGTTTGGTGTGAGGCGTGAGATTGAGCAATTTCTCCGCCGGGACATTGTAGGGGGTTAGAGATCCTACGCCGAGAATTAGGGTTGGATCTATTTTTAGGAATCGGTTTCACTCTTAGGTGTCCCTAGAGCGTATTGTGGTCATATGGGGTGTGAGGTGTTGAGATTGAGCGATTTCTCTACCGGGACCTTGCAGGGGACAAGTACCGGTGGTTTGGAGGTAAGGGCCGGTATTTCTTGGATTACATCGACTCATTAGACTGGGTTTAGAAGCATTTAGTGAATCATGAGCTTCATGTTAGATCCTAGGGGGAGCATTGTCCGGGTACCTCATCTTTATTGATTGAGATCTCCTTTACTTGTTTTCTTGCTCGTTTGCTTGCTTATTAATTCTCTTGCAATTAGTTCATTTCATCACATCCATTGATTTTGACTAGATAACTAAGAATTGGTTAATACAAATACTTCCGTTACCTATGGATTCGACTACCCACTCACCGGGGTAATTATTACTTCGACACCCGTGCACTTGCGGTTTACACGCATATTCGGATGTGCCAACACTACTGATGAGATTATTGATGAATACATGTAGGAAATGTTTACTCCGAAATCGTACAATTGTTTGTTCGACCAAGACGGGGACAATGAAGAAGTAATGATGCTTGGTCTGGAGGAACAATTACCATCTAACTCAGGGATCATGAAGAAGATGCTCCGGAAGATGAAGAGGGCAAGGCGACACCATAGGAAATGCCCCAAGGCTGTTGGGGATGTGCATAAACCGAACAAGTTGGATAAACAAGCACTTCTTAGGAGGCAACCTAAGTGTTTAATGTTTTCTTAACTGCTAGTTTAGTATTTGCATGAATAAAGTGTTGAGTGTTGGTGCCTAAAAGGTATTTCCCACAGGGGTGTGCGTCTACCCCTGTAAACTGCTTAGTAATGATAGACGCCTATGCGAAATGACTACACGGGCGTGCAAAACACTTAGAGAATTTTCTCGATTGGACAGAGAAGCCACAGGGGCTTACGCCTGGTCCTGTGGGTCGAGCGCACGAGCGTGGATAATTTCCGCACGCCTGTATGGATGCATTCAGAGACATTGTGTGTTTTTCTGAGAGCGCACAGGGGCATGTGTCTGCTCCTCTGAAGTTCTCTTGTAGAGGCGCACGGGCGTGGCTAATTTCAACACGCCCGTGCAGATGTATATAACGTCAAGAGGTGCGAGTTTCTTTTAAAGTCTCATCATTACCCTTCATTTTCACACTCCTAATTCATCTAAAAGCACACTCGCACTCTTCCCCGATCTCCTACCACCATTTTGAAAGGATTTTCATTGGTTTTTTCAGGCCGATTCCAAGTTTTATAGTTAAACTCATCGGTCAGCCCTATTTCCTTTTTCTCTTCGCCAATTCTTGATTTTAATCGATGAAACTAGATAAGATTGTTTCATTTCTACAATTAGAGGGGATTTGCATGCTTAGAAAGTAGTTATAAATGATTAAACGTTTTATTTTTGGATTTTTTTGGTGTTGCCGTGCGGATTTTTGCAGTTTGTTTGATTGATTTTCTTTCAAAATTTTACAGATTATGACACCTCGATCGAAGAAACAAGCTTATAAATGACCGCCTGAGTCATCTCCTGAGCACAAAAGCATGAGACTTGCTATTCCCGAGCATCAAGTGCACTTTGAGTGATTATCGAGGTTGAGATTTGGACAATCTCACCTCCTAGACAATAGTATACTTTGAGGTATGCAACAGGGAGATGAGTTAGCAGAGGAGGTTAAAGATCTCATTTTAGAGGGTGTTTGGAGGTAGTTACTGTTAATCAAGAAACCAGCCATTCGTGCACTTACTCTTGAGGTCCTATCATCATTTGAGTTTGACAGATCTTATGCGCGATTCGACAACATTGATGCCATTCAGTTTAGAGCATTTGGGCATCGCCGTACTATGAGCATTACTCAGTTTTCAATTCGGCTCAGCTTGTTCGAGGAGGCATTTACAAGCACTGAGGAGTATGCCCAGTTACCTATAGATTACCCTAGAGCCTTGACCCTGCAGAGAACGTACAAAGCATTGTATGGTTAGGGATAGTATGAGCTAGGGGTGTGTAAGGCCACTTGCTTTTCTTGACCTCCGTATCGATATTTGCATGCCATTCTGAGCAGGTCGGTAAATGGCCGTGGTGATAGCACTGGCATTTTGAGTTGCCAGAAGCTGTTGTACCTGTACTCAATGGTTCAGGGCACCCCAATTCATCTAGGCCACATTATCGTGGAGTATATATGACATCAGGGACAGTATGTCAGATTAGGAGTGATCTTCTCGGGCCCCTACATTACGAGACAAGTTATGGGCATGGGTCTCTTGGACGTGATTCGTGGGGCCGAGAAGACGAGTATACCTGCTCCCCTGAGCTTGGAGACGATAAGATTGATGGGGATGATCTCCATAGTATAGTCAGGGGTGTATGCTCTATTTACTCCTACCCCAGAGGGAGTAGAGGAAGGGGATAATGTAGGCGAGGGTTCTCAGTCTGCCCCCGAGCCTCAACCGACACCGATGGAGATCGAGGCACCTCATTTGGCAGAGGAGCCACCGCCAGTACGCATTTTTTCACCATCTCAAGCCTATGATCACTTTGAGAGGCTCGAGAGTGCGGTGGGGATGCTACGGATAAAGATTTCTTTGATCCAGGCTACAAAATCCGCGCAGTACACAGCATTTATGGCGCATTTCAACATTTTACAGCAGATTCTTGAGGGAGACGTTGCCTCATCATTAGTTCTGAGACATCGGACTCCCCCAACTCCTCCAGCATTATCTTCTCTTGATCCTCCTGCACCTTTTGTGTATCTAGCAGCAGTAGAGCCGACAACGGGCGACATCGAAATTTGACTTTATTTTTCATCATTTTTATTACCTTTGCATTTCATTTTGGACTTGTATACTCAAAGAAAGGACTTTTCTTCTAATTTTATTTTCATTTTGATGTCTCGAGTTGTATTCACTGCTTCATCTTTTATTTACTCAAGTTGTTTTTGTTTTAATTAAGCTTCAATGAACCCCCTCATGTATGCGTGCAGATGGTCTTCTCAGTATGGGAACTGAGAACTAGTCATAGACATAGCCAAGGTGCTTTAGCACTTGGCCATGTATGCTTCACAACCCATTAGAACAACACTCCCAAGGATTTAGCTCAATCAAATACAACACTAGGAGTCAGGGGAGTATTGTTTTGATTGCTTCTGCCACATATATTTGATAAGTGCTTGAGTAGGCATATTTTTATATATGTTTTACATGTATTGAGCATCATTTTTACCATGGTTTATGTCTCATATTGTGTATTTGGTGTTTTTTTATGCATATAGGTTGTGAATGCCTTGAAGAGTAAAAAGGAAGCAAAGATAGGCTATAAAGACACAATATTGGGAGTTCTTGTTCAATTCAAAGACCAAGATACGAGAGGAGTTCATTAACATGGAGATGTGTGCCAACTTCAAGCAGGATTCAAGTCAATTCACTAGTTGGAAGGGCACAAACGCAGCCACATCTTCATGTTCCTTCTCTTTGTGAAGATTGCAAGACCTTTCAAAGATGCATCGATGAAGAAAAGTCTTATAGCCTACCACATGGATGTGTGCCGGAAAAGTCCTATAGCCTACCACTGTAGCAAAATTACTGTTCACGTGCTCACGTGGAAATTCCTGCAGTCCATGCGGGTGAGTGAAAAACCCACACGGGTGTGTGGGGGCTCGTGACAGGGGCTGTTTTGGGCTATAAGTAGGTTGTTTGCCCTATTCTTTGATATCTTCTATGCGGCTCTTGAGGGGTGAGATGGCTAAGGTTTGGAGAGGAGGTCTTTGCTGATTTGGAGGGTGGTCTTCACCAACTTTGATAGTTTCCTTCGCCGCCATAGCACTTGGGAAGCCACCGGTGACCTAGCTTCTGAGAGGAATCCTTCAAGACGTTAAACTACCCACCAAGGCCAATCATCACGAATTCAAGGGGGTTTTCTCTAATGTTTTTGTTGCTTTTCATTGTATTAATCATTGTCTTGTAACTTGCCCCATGGAGGGCCAAACCCTAGTAGGTACTTGGGCATGTGAAACCTAGGATCTATTCTTTTGTAATTATTTGATTTATGTTTCTAGTTAATCCGAGTTGATTTGAGTTTTAATCTTGTGTTCCCATTGCTTGCACATTTTATTGATCCTTGTGGTTGATTGTATATGCATGATTTGATACTTTGATGAGAGAGAGATCTCCATTAGAGTTAGAACTTCAAGGTTAAAGATGGTTGAGAGGGTGAGTCATGAGATAGTGGAGCATCCCCTTTCCCTTCCAATTGAGTGTTTCCTATCTCCGTATTCCCTAAATTCTATACAACCATATTTGGTGTGAGGCGTGAGATTGAGAGATTTCTCCACCAAGACCTTGTATGGTGTTGGGGACCCTTCGCCAGGAATTAGGGTTTGATCTATCTTTAGGAATCAGTTTTACTCTTAGGTGTCCCTAGAGCATATTGTAGTCATATGAGATGTGAGGTGTTGAGATTGAGTGATTTCTCCACCAAGACCTTATAGGGGACTAGTACCGGTGGCTTGGAGGCAAGGGCCGGTTGTTCTTTGATTACCTTGACTCATTAGACTCGGCTTAGAAACATTTAGCGAATCTTCAACTTCATGTTAGATCCTAGGGGTAGCATTGCTCGGGTACGTCATCTTTATTGATTGAGATTCTCCCTCCATTTCACCCTTGCATATTCGACTATGGTATTCATTTCTTTGCACATTAGATCACCACACCTTTCCATTTACCATTAGGCTAGAAAGTAGAGAAGAAGTTAGTACTAGTAGCCATGTTCCCTACGGATTCGGCTACCCGACTCACCAGGGTATTTTATTACTTCGACACCCGTGCACTTGCGGTTTACATGCATATTCAAACGTGTCAAGTTTTTAGCGCCGTTGCCGGGGAATAGGATATTAGGAACGCTAGGACTTTGTTGCTCTAACCACTTATCTTCTTCTTGATTTTGTCTATTCCAGACTTTCTTTTCCTTCCATCATTCTCATTGATTTTTATTTTGTTTTTATCTATTTCACTCTATCTTCTTCCACTGTCCTATTTTGTTTTACTTTGTCTCATTTACATTTTCTTGAATGGAACTTGAATGATGATTGATCCACTTATAGAATTATGTTCACAGGTTGTTAGTGTTCATCAACAATACAATCCATGTCTCACCACATATCATCCAACTCGAAGGAGCTACCCAAATCTCTTATGGGATATTGATGGACAACAATGGGAAGCACCTCAACAAGAACATCAATGGAATGAGAAAGTTGAAGAGGATGTACTTCGGTTGGAAAGAGTATTATCGAGATTTATTGAAGCAACCGATGCCCATTTCCAAAATATTGAGGCCACATTAAGTTGTCACGAGATCTCCATCAAAAACCTTGAGCGTCAATTAGGAGATATCTTGGACATGCTTGCTAAGGAAAAAAAAGAATTTGAACAAGCAAGGCAAGTGTCTCCTGGACATGATGAGGCCATGAACAACATTGAAGAAGTTTGGTAAATGGAGTACATTGTTGCAGAAAATGAAAAGAAAGAAGTTGAATACAATTTTGAGATTTTGTATTTTGTGAATGAAGATTGTGTTTGTGAGCGAGAAAATTTTCAAGGGGATTTGTTATTGTCATGCTCTTATCAAGTTGAAAATATACAAGAAGAAGCAAATCCTTAGGTAACAGAACAAGCATCTCTCTTTGGGATTGATCAACTAATACAACCCAAGAAAGAGGTTTTGGGAAGGGAAAAAGATATGGGTAGGAGATTAAAGCCATCCAATGACCCACCTGTGCTATGCTTGGACAATTCCCAACCCAAATTGTTTCCTTGGAGGCCAAAAGCAAGATGGTTGGACTCTCCAATTAATATTGCAACATGACAACTAGATTCTTGGTTTAAAGGAAGTAGCTATGCAATGTCTAGTCGGGAGAAACACACTCTTTTCAAGACTCCATACGGTAAGGAAGAGGTACATCAAGATTAGTGAATAAAACAAGCTCTTCTTGGGAGGCAACTAAAGTTTTTAAATGTTTTCTAGTTTAGATTTTCATTTCTGCAGTAATAAATTCATGAGTGGGTGCTTTGATTAATTTTTGTTGGTGTTGGAGTTTTCATGGAAAAGTTTTGGTGATTTAAATTGATTTTCGTGTATGTGGCATTGTTTAGGGTGTAATTTAGATTTATAGTTGAAGAATTAGTGTTAATTTGAAGTTTGGAGCCTTGTGTGGACTGTCTGCAGAAATTTTGTAGCTCACGCAGTCGTGTGGAATTTCCACGCGGCCGTATACAATACCCACGCGGGGGTGTGGAATTTCCACACCCCCATGTGGCTTATAAGAACGTGAGGGGTCATTATTCATTATCATCGTCACTAAAACCCTTCATCTTCCACTTCTCCATCTTCAAGAATCCAAACTTTTGATCACAAAAACTAATTTTCTTCAACTCTTTGGAGGTTTTGACGTGTTTTGCAGGCATTTGCATTAAGTTTCCTTCACCGATTTACTCCGGTAAACTTCATCTTCTCCTATCATCTCCATGCCCTTATTTTGCCAATCTATGGAGTTTTATTGGCTTATAAGTGTTGTTTTTCTTGGCAAATCTTGAAGAAATAGTCTAGAATGCATGGATGGCAAATTTTTGGAAACGTTGGAGCCCAACCATGGCTTTTTGGCCATGGTTAGGCATCCACGCGCCCACGCGGGCGTGTGGCCAGCCCAAGCGCTCGCCTGGGCTGGCCAGCCTCGAGCGGCCGCATGGGCTGGCAAACCGCAAGGCCACGCTCCCATGCGAGCGTGTGGCCGGCCCATGCGTCCATGTGGACTGGCCGAGCTCAGAACCCGCCCACGCTGGCGAGTGGCTTGTCCACATGCCCACGTGACTGGAAGAGTACCTAAGGCCAGAAATAACTGACTTATTTTAAAGCTTTATTCATCAAATTCATGCTTAACTGACTTCTTTTAAAGCTTTATTTGCAGGTATGACACCAAGGACAGAAATAACTTTTTTCCGAAATGCTTTAATTTCATACGGTTAACCTTGGATGAGAACATTCTTTTGGCACACCGACAGCACCAGAAGACGACGTCAATGCTTGAGGCGTCCGACTCATGATTCTTTAGTTTTCTTTACTTTTATTTTCATTTTTAGTTTTTCTTTATTTTATCTTTTAGACTTTAGTTAACTTTTTGTTTGTTTTGTTTGTGCATGTTTGTGCTTCATGTATTTACTTATAATACCGACACCAATCTTAGAGAACATGTGAAGGCGATCACTTTGAGAAGTGGTCATGAAGTTGAAGGTAGGCTTCTGAGTGAGAAGTCCAATGAACATGCACCTGAGGTCATAGAGGTCAAGGAGGGAACAAGAAAAGAGAAGGATGTGGCACCCCACCTTTTAAGCCAAGAATCCCTTATCCCTCTAGATTGAAGAATAACCAAGTGACTGAACAAGACAAGAAATTCTTGAGTTTGTTCAAGCAACTCCACATCAATATTCTTTTTGTCGAGACATTGGCTCAAATGCCTATGTATGTAATGTTTTTGAAGGACTTGTTGACTGACAAGAGGAAATTGGAGGAGAGTACTTCAGTGATCTTAGATGCTTCATGCTCGACGGTGTTGCAAAAAAATAGGTCGAACAAGAAGAAAGACTCGGGAAGCTTCATTATTACATATTACGTTGGTAATTTTGGTGAAGAAATGGCATTGGAGAACTCAGGGGTCAGTATCAACGTCATGCCATACACCTTCTTTCAGAAGCTAGGCATGGGAGAGCCTAGGCCCACTCGTATGACTTTGCAATTGGTGGACCGAATGGTGAGACATCCGAGGGACATAATTGAAGACGTGCTTGTCAAGGTGGACAAGTACATTTTTCCTGTACATTTTGTAGTGTTGGATGTCGATAAGGATGCGGATGTACCTTTGATACTTGGGAGGATGTTCTTGTGCACTTTTAAGGCATTAATTGACATGGACGGCGTGGAGCTAACACTGAGGGTTGGCAATGATAAGCTCACATACCGCCTCGCAGAAGCCATGCGGCATTCTCTCGATTTCGATGATACTTTGTATTTTCTAGACACTACTAATGAGATTGTTGATGAATACATGCAGGAAATGTTCAACCTGCATCTATACAGGGTTTGTTCAACCAAGAGGTGGACAATAAAGAAGTAATGATTCTTGGTCCATGCTTGGTCCAGATATTCCCGCGGGGCATTCGGCTGTGAGCTTCACGGGGTCCATGCACCCATATGGGTGCCCGTGAGGTTTGTTGGAATTTTACAACTCTCAACACTGTAGCAGAAATACTATAGTTGAGTACTGTAGCACTGACACCCTTTCTAGGCAAAATGACAGTGAGTTCACGGGCTCTATGTGCCCGCATGGAGCCCTTATGGACCTGACTGGATATATAAAGAGGCTGATTTTCTATGGCAAGGGGAAAGCTTTTAGAGGGGGAGTTTTTCTCTTCGGCCTCCTAGGACAACGTCCCACTCTTCCCGCCGGCGATCTACTGCACAAGACTTCACCAAGAGGGAGGCAAGCTTTGGGGGAGAAGATCCTAGGCATCGAAATTATCATTTCAGGGGAGATTTCTTCAAATCTTCAAGATCTTCACCATCCAAGGGCATCTAAAGCTAGAGGGAGTAGTTTTTACTTTTTTTCTTGTTTACTTGTTCTTTGGACATGTATGAGTGGTCCTCTTTCATGAGGAACTAACTTATTTGTGATTTTGACATGATGAACTCTACGGTTGATTGTTGTAATTTGGATGATTATCTTTATTGATGCATTGTTAGATGTTGTATTTCTTTTATGGAATCTTGTAGCTTGTGGCTCAAGCCTTGTGTACTTTGATATGTTGATTTGCGTGAGAACTCTGTATTTCAACTTCTAGGTTGTACTTGGTTGAGTGGCCATCGCCCTTGTCCTAGACACACTTGGCTTAGAAGGGATCCACATATAAATACACCGTGACCATCGGGTATTTTGTACCCCTCCAACAATTAGGATTGGACCTAGTTTCAGTATCGTCCCTAATTAGAGATTTCCCTGAGTGTAGTGCAATTATATGAGGATTTGGGCGTAAGTAATTCTGACCCAATACTTGTATGGGATTAGGGTTCAATTTCCATGGCCATCGGGTTGAGCTAATTTAGGAGTCTCTTGGCCCAACTACCATCTCTCATTTCATCCTAAATTTTGGACTAACTGACAATCCTAGGAGGATTCATTGTCCAAATCACTCCCTTCAATGTTTGATTCTCCCTTGAGTTTGTATTGTGTGTAGTAGTAGCCTTGTGTTCATTCTTTCTCTTTTTATAATTACTGTTCATCTTTGAAGTGTTAGACTAGGAAATAGATGAAAGGGAAGTAATAGTAGCTCCTTGGGCCCTGGGAATATGACCCTCTCGTGCTCGCACGAGAGGTATTAATTGGAGACCCGTGCGCTTGCGGATCGTGCATCAAGTTTTTGGCGCTGTTGCCGGGGACACATGGAATACTATTAAAACCTGTAGTCTATTGCTCTAGTCATTTTTCTTTGTTGTTGTAAATATCCATCTTTGTATGTGTCTTTTACCATGTTGTGCATATTTATTTATTTTGTTTCTTTCTTCTTTTCTTTGATACCTTACTATTGTTAGTTTTATTCATTTTATTACACAGGGCCATGGACTTCAAAGAAAAATTGTTGGCCGCTAAAATGTTTGCCCTTGAAAAAGAAATGGAAGAATTAAGTGCCGTGAGAGCACACTAAAGCGATCCAGCCATGGATTTTCAAGAAAGATGATTGGCCGCTAGAATGTATGCACTAGAGAAGCAAATGGAAGAATTTGATGCCAAGAGAGCATGGCAAAGCAATCATTACACTGATGTTTATAATCCAAATTGGGGAGGACACCGGCACTCTTTGGCACATCATCAAACTTAACAATGGGAGTACCCTCTCAAGGGATTGCAACAAGTACCCTCCTTTCAAGAACCTGGCATTATCATTCTCTAGTCATTCATACTAAGCAACTTAACGAATAGGGATTCAGTACGCAAGATGTGTTCGCAAAATTCATGATGCAAATTGATGCTGAATTTAAAGCCATGAATACTATAATTTTTAATGCCCGATCATCTTTTCAAGGTATGGAGAACAAGATAGGAGATTCTTCCAAAGAATCCGTTAAATTACCACCATCTATAGAAGTCCTATCTGAGAATGGCACAAGGAATGAAGAGGATAATAGTGAAATTGTGGTGGAAGCCGATATTGAGTTATTGGAGGTTAAAGAAGCAAATGATGTACAATCAATACCTCTTGAGCAAATGGTAGAAGTTTCACCTCATGATATAATTGAAGAAGAATGAGGGGAGGATGGCATCATAGCTATGGAAGCATGTGAGGAAGTAGAAGAAACTCCATCGACCATATTTGAGGATGCTACTTGCCTCAATATAAATTTTTCAATCCATCCATCAATTTTAGTCAAGTGCAAAAACAAAATTCCGGGAATTGTATTTGAAGATGTGGGTAGGAAGCGAAGATCATCGTTGAACCCACCTATGCCGGGCTTGGACAATTCCCAACCAAAGATTTTTCCTTGGCGGCCAAACTAAACTTTGTGGGCCGTTGAAGTTCATCACAACATGGTTGAGAGAAAAATTATGGATAGGATGTTGAAGCCTCCAATTAATCCACCTATGAAAACCTTGACAAGTTCTCAACCAAACTTGTTCCCTTGGAGGCCCAAACATCACTTATGGGTAGTTCAAGGCAATTTGATGTTGGTCGAGGAAGAAAATTTGCGTAGGAGTTTAAACCCTCCAAGGACCCACCCATGCCAACCTTGAATAATTTTCAACCGAACCTCTTTCCTTGCAGCCTAAGCAACATGGTGGGGTACTCAAAAGAATTTTAGCCAGGACCAAAGATGAAGCGGGGAGGATGCTCCCCCCATCTACGGATCCGCCCAAGTTTAAATTGCACAACTACCGGCCCAAGCGTTTTCCATGGAGGCCTGATAAGTGCTTGTGCGATACGAATGCGAAGCATTTATTCCTTATCTTAAGCATTGCTTTTCTCCGGTTTTTACACTAATATGTGTGTTTTTATGTTACTTTTATGCAGGTAGGGTTGTGAGGCTGACTATGAAGGAAATAAGCCAATGTGGATCATAATGCACCAATTTTGGAGGAAATCTTGCTAAGGTTCAAACCCGAAGACATAGGTCAGGTGTGAGATGCTAGAGTGTGTGCCAACCTCCTCATATTCAAGTGGGCACATCCATTTGGAGCGGTATAAAGGCAGTCACATTCGAGTATTCTGACTTATGCACATAGAACAAGAGCTCCACCAACATGTACACCATTGAAGAAGCAAGTGATCCACGACGTGAACGTGTGCCCGTTTGCATTACCCCGATGAAAGTATAAAATTGGGAAGCTATTCAGGTCGAATACTGTAACAGAGCACTATAGCAACATTGTAGCATATACTGTAGCAGCACTGCTCACAGATGGCCGAGAAACCAGAGAAACAGAAAATCCACACGGGCGTGTGGAAATTATCCACGCCCGTGTGGAAATTCCGCACGGGCGCGTGGAGCATCCACGCCCATGTAGTCGCCTGATTCCAGCCCTATTTAAAGCCGATTTAGCCCCGATTTGGGATTCTTTTCTCCATCTTTTCTCCAACTTGAGAGAGAGCTTCGGCTAGGGTTTCAAGGGGTATTGGCCAAGGTTTTGGAAAGGTTCTACGGCTCTGACATCGTCATTCCATAGGAAGAAGGTTGGTAGGGGAGCTTCCATCGAGGCGTATCCTATACCAGACGAGGAAATCCTTGGACGACGAGTAGAGGACTTTCCACTAGACCATCGACATGAGTATCGAGGGGGTTTCTTTATGGATCATTGCTTTTATATTCTATTTCTTTGATTGTACTTATATCCATGGAGAGCTAAACCCCTAGTGGGTACTCGGGTATTGTGAACCCTAAGATGTATTTGTTTCTTTGAACCTCTTTATTATGCTTTCAATAAATTGATGTTTATTGTGAGTTCCAACCTTGAATGCTTGATTGTATGAACATTTCCCCTAGAGTGACACTAGGGTTGAGAGTTCTTGTTGGTAACCTTGTGAGTGAGTGACACACCACGAGCGTTAGAGAAAGCTAGGTTGGAGAGGGTTGAGATGGTGAGTCCAGAGGTACAGAAGCGTCCCCTTTCTCCTCCGACGTGATAAATTCTATCTCCGTTCCTCGAGTTCTTTGCGGCTATAATAGAGTAAATGGTCTAAGGGATGAACTTCCGCTGGGGCTTAGTTGCGCGTGCAACGGAGTGAAGCGTTGAGGTGATCTTAGTATCTAGGGCTCAATTGTGGTTAGGGACCTTCCACCTGGACCAAAGGGTTAGGTCTATATTAAGGAAGAGATTTATAACTTGGAATCCCTGGAGCTCATTGCAACTCTATGCGAGTGCGAGGTGTTGAGATTGTTCGATTTCTCCTCCGGGACATGTATAGAGTTAGCCATAGTTGACCTTAGATTTGGGACTATGTAATTAAGGATGTCCACGACTCACCATTGCATTGATTAGGAAGCATAATACAAGGTTCTTGCACTTGAAACAATTATCCTAGGTGGAGCATTATTCGGGTACCCCATCTTTATCGATTGCCTTACCCCCTTCTTTGCTTTTGCTCTCTTACTTGTTGATTTTACTGTTGAGAATTGAATCATTGTCACACTCATTATCATTGATCTTTTACATAGCTAAGAATCGAATTAAGTATTTTTTATTCCCTACTCCCTGTGGATTCGATACCCGCTCACCCGGGATTATTACTTCGACAAACCCGTGCACTTGCGGGATATACGCAAGGGAACCTTGTCAAGGCCAAAAGGTAACTTATGCTTGGCCTTCAATTTGACACCATCCCAGCAGGTATGCCACATCTAGCAGTGATAAACAGACCATCTTCAAGCCTCCATGAGGTAAGAAAAAGGTATGTCAAGCTAATGACATTAAACAAGCGCTTCTTAGGAGGCAACCCAAGTTTCAAATCCTTTGTTTTCCATTTTTCATATTCTAGTTGCTTGTTGAGTTTAATTTGTTGAGTTTCTTGCTGTGTTATGTTTGTATGTGTGTTTGTTTGAATGATCCATGCTTATCTTATATTTGTGAATCTTATCTAGTGGATTGGCATTGTTTGATTGTGTTTCAATGCATATTTTGGTGTTATAGATGTTGTAAATTAGTTTTGTTCTAAGTTACATGGGAGTCCATGCAAAAAGTTTGTTTTTCCAAGTCTTCACGGGCTGCATACGGCCCATATGCACTATTTTTGTGCTCCCCAGTGGCCTCAGGGGTGACATACGGCCGTGAGGTAGCCTGTAAGGCTTATAGCCTCAGGGGCTAGAGAAGGACAGAAACTCTCACGTGCTCTATGCGCCCGCATGGACCCCGTTAGGCTTGCTGGCTGGAATTTCTAGCCTTAAGTAGTCATCTTTCTCTCCCTTGTTCTCACTCATTTTTCACCCATTTTCTTTCATTCTTTCACCATTTTTCTTCATTTTTCTTCCTCTTCACTTCTATCCTACCTCTTCCAACTTTGATCTTGTGGTTTAATTGAGGTTTTACCATCTATTTCACTAATCTTCATCGATTCAAGCTTTGAAGCCCTAGTTTTTGTTTTGAAGCAACCTTGCCTCTTCTTCTTGATTGTTCATTATTATCTTACTTTAAACCATAAGGAATGTTGTATGGTTGTTTGATCTTTAATTTATTTAAATTTCAATCCATGGTTTGTAAATTTTTGGCCTTCAAAAACAAGGGGAAATTCTTGCAAAATTTCAGTCCGAGCTACTAATGGCTTGAATACATGGAGGTTGGCACACATTCACGTATCTTAGAGCCCTACTTGTGTCTTTGTGTTTGTTGCTTCTAAGATTCTACCAAATAGTGCATTCATGATCTACTTTAGGCTTCTTTTCTTAATACTTAGCTTCATAACCCTACATGCACAAAAGAACACAAATACACATGTATTAGCGCTTAAACCTGATAAAAATCATGCTCATCGTAAGGAAAGAATACTTCGCATTCTTAACACACAAGCACTTATCAAACTCCCCCACACTTAAGCTTTTGCTTGTCCTCAAGCAAAAATAAAACATTGAAGTATAGAAGAAGAAATTATTGAAAGTGCTTGGCCTTAGGTACACCAAAGCATGCAAGGAGAGCATTCTACAAGTATGGGAAGTTTCAACAATAAATACGAAAAATCAACGCTCTAGCTAAAAACTCGAATAAAAAAGGACAACAAACCCGAGATCGTGTAAGTGTGTCTAAACTCACTCAAGTAAAACCCGAAGTATACTCCTCAATGTTCCAAGTATAAGCGACTTATTTAACTACAAAATGTAACAAAACAAAAAGATGGTAGTGGCTTCACACATCCTCTAATGTAGCCCTTTCCAAAGTGGCCGCTAGGGTGGCTTGCACACTTACGAGGTGGTAGCTCTTTCTGCTAGGGTGGTAGCTTTCACTCATCCCATGAGATAGCCCTTTCTCTCATTAGGGCATAACTAATATCTGACTTATGAGAGTAGCTTCATACTTCATAGGTGGTAGCTCTTTCCACTCAAAATGCACAACTACACAATATATCTATTTTTTCTTTCTTTTCTTTTTCCAATTTTTTTTAGCAAAATAATACAAGAAAGAAACTAATTAGTCCCTTAAACATTAAAGTTGAGTTTCCAAAAGAGTTTCATGAGCGAGTGGTGCAACAAGTGTCAATGGGGAAAAAATTCCTAGAAATTCAAAAACAAACAAAGCATGAAAACATTCAATGTTAAAATACTCCTTAATTCAAGAATACAATCATTGCTACCAAGGTGAACCGCCATTGCCTATGTGAGCATGTATGTCAATCAAAATTTATATAAAGGACATGTACAATGTGAACTCCACCCCACACTTAAGATGTACATTACCCTCAATGTATTTATGCAAGCACAATAAAAGTAATACAATTTAAAACACGTGTGGGAGTGGGCAATTGAAACAATACTCCCCTTACTCCTAGTGGTGTGTTTGTGGAGCTAAGTCCTTGGGAGTGAAGTTCCAACGGGTTATGAAGCAAACACTGCCAAGTGTAAAACACATTCACCGTGTCCATGACTAGTTCTCAATTCCCATACTAACAAGACCATCTGGATGCATACACAAGGGGGTTCAGTGAAGCTCGATAAACAAAAATGACTCGAGTATATAAAAGACAAAGCAATGAAATACAACTCAAGATAAAAATAAAAGATAAACTCAGAAGGAAGATCCTTTCTGAGTATAAAAGTCCAAAATAAAATGCAAAAATGAAATATGAAAAATAAGAACAAAGAAAGTAAAGATGCCTCAAGTGTCGGTGTTAATTGCTGGTGCATTTGTTGCCACTGCTGGTGAAGATGATGCTGGTGCTACAAAATAAATGAAGATTGTGCGAATAAAAGAGAAAGAGAAGCTTACAGACAGAATAAGAATGAAAGAATAGAAAACGGCCTGAAAACTCAAGTAACAACCCTCTAAAATGACGGTGAGAGGTCGGGAGACTTCAACGATGCATTCTTAGAGTGTTTGCCGTGTGGAAATTACCCACGCCCGTGTGGCTCCACAGGAGAGACCCATAAGGACAGACGCACGCCCCTGTGGTTTCTCGGGATGACACCCTATGCTTCTTAATGCATCCACAGGGGCGTGCAGAAAATTCCCACTCCCGTACACCTAACCCACAGGGGCATACGCACACCCAGTGGTTTCACTGACAAACTAAGAAAATTCTCTAAGTGTTTCACATGCCCGTGCGGAAATTCTACACGGGCATGGATCCCTACTGGGCAATTCACAGGGGCAGACGTAAGCCCCTATGTCTTCTCGGGATGGAGGAAAAATTCTCTGCAGAGAATCATATGGGCATTCGGAAATTACCCACGCCCATGCATTTGTTAACAGAATCATCCACAGGGGTGAGTCCACGCCCCTGTATCTTCTCAGGAAAAATCTCTAAGCCTCAGGAAAAATCACTCACAGGGACGAGTCCATGCCACTATGCCGTCTCTGGATAAGCTCTACCAAAAACACATGCCCATGCAAAATTTCCACACGGGCGTGTGTTTTCTCTGGACACTTAAAAAACTTTGCAGGGTTTGCAGAAAATTCCTGAACACAAATATACACTCAGAGCCTACCTAACAATACAATTTTAACTAGAGAAAACACAAAAAACACGTTCAAACGACCAACATTATTCGCCACACATGATTAGGCAAATAATAACAGCACAATGTCCATGAGAAAATCATAGCAAAAGCATTTAAGAATCAAGACACCAACACTTAAAGCCTTATTCATGCAAACACTAAACTAAAAATTAGGAAAACAATAAAGACTTGGGTTGCCTCCCAAGAAGTGCTTGTTTAACGTCACTTAGCTTGACATACCTTGTCTTAACTCACGGGGGCTCATAGATGAAGGTTTCCCTCTTACCCATGACTTGGAAGCACGATGAATATAGTCTTTTGAATGTAGAGTCATTATTTGGGGCATGGGAGTGATTCAAGGATTTTTTTTCTGAGGTGCCCACAACACAGATTTCCTGAATGGATGATTATTCAGGCTCTCTACAATGGGTTGCATTCGAGTACAAGGCAGTTGTTAGATGCCGCCGCAGGAGGTATAATAGGGAGTAAACCCCAGAAGAAGCCCGACAGTTAGTAGAAGACATAGACATGAACAGTTATCAGTGGAATGTGAGAGAAAGGAAAAAGGTGGCCAGACTCCATGAAATAGATGGCGTAACTTCATTGGCGGCTCAAGTAGAATCATTGATTAAGAAGTTAGACCTTCTAACTTCTAATAGGGTGGCGGCCATGACTACTTGGACCGGGTGCGGTGGAGGACATGCTCTATCCGATTGCCCGATCTCTATTGGCGATGCATCTTCGGTGGAGAAAGTCGACTTCGTGGGTAATGCAATGAGGAACCAAGGGAATCCACATAGCAACACCTACAATCCAGGTTGGAAGAGTCATCCCAATTTTTCTTGGACCAACCAAGGACCACAAAAGGCCATGGCACCACCGGGTTTCCAACAACAACAAGCCCCAAACATGGAGAACTGAGTTTCAAGCTTGGAAACCCGAATTACCGATTTAGATAAGGCCTTGACTAGGTTTGTGCAATCGCCAGATACAAGGTTTCAATCAGTTGAGGCTACACTTCACAACCACACCGCTTCTTTCCACAATCTTGAGAATAAAATGGGGCAAATTGTGAAGTCTTTATCAGAAAAACTACAAGGAAGCTTACCAAGTAATACCAAAACCAATTCTAGAGAGCATGTAAAGGCGATCACTTTGAGAAGTGGTGTGAGGTTGAGGGTAGGCTTCCGAGTGAGAAGCCCATTGTAGACGCACCCGAGGTCATAGAGGTTAAGAAGGAAGCAAGCAAAGAGAAGGAGGCACCCCACCTTTCAAGCCAAGAATCCCTTATCCCTCTAGATTGAAGAATGATGAAGGGGATGAACACTACAAGAAGTTCCTCAGTTTGTTTAAGCAATTCCACTTCAACATTCCCTTTGTTGAGGCATTATCCCAAATGCCTAAGTATGCAAGGTTCTTGAAAGGCTTGTTGACTAACAAAAGGAAATTTGAAAAAAGTGCCTCTGTGATTCTAAATGCTTCTTGCTCAGGGGTTTTGCAAAAGAATATGCCAAACAAGAAGAAAGACCCGGGAAGCTTCATCATACTGTGCAACATTAGAAATTTGGGTGAAGAAATGGCATTGGCAGACTCAGGGGCTAGTATCAACATCATGGCATATTCTTTCTTTCAGAAGCTAGGCGTGGGAGAGCCTAGGCCTACTCGAATGACGTTACAACTAGCGGACCAAACTGAGAGACATCTAAGGGGCATCACTGAAGACGTGCTTGTCAAGGTGGACAAGTACATATTTCCTATAGACTTTGTAGTCTTGGACGTCGATGAGTATGCGGATGTATCTTTGATACTGGGAGGCCATTCTTATGCACTTCCAAGGCATTAATCAATATGGACGGCGGGGAGTTGACACTGAGCATTGGAGATGATAAGCTCATATAGCGCCTCGCAGAAGCCATGGGACATTCTCTCGACTTCAATGATACTTTGTATTTTCTAGACACCACTGATGAGATTATTGATGAATACATGCAGAAAATGTTCAATCTGGACACGTACGAGTGTTTGTTTACCAAGAGGTGGACAATGAAGAAGTAATGATGCTTGGTCTGGAGGAACGAGTACCATCTACTCTGAGGCTCATGAAGAAGATGCTCCAGAAGATGAAGTGGGCGAGGAGACTCCACCGGAAACGCTCCAAGGCTATTGGGGATGTGCGAGAACTAAACAAGTTGGATGAGCAATTGCTAGGTGGTACCAAGCCCGATAACTCTTCCTCAACCTTCAAGAGACTTTGATCTTCATGTTTTCAAGCTATGTGTAAGAAGGCAACCTTCATCTATGAACCCCCATAAGGTAAGATAAGGTACATCAAGCTTAGTGACGTTAAACAAGCGCTTCTTGGGAGGCAACCAAAGCATTTATTGTTTTTATAGTATTTAGTAGTGTTTGCATTAATAATGTGTCGATTGTTGGTGTCTATATGTTTTGAATGCTATTGCTATGAGTTTTTCATGGATTTTCGGTGCTTATGTAAGTTTTTAATGTGTTTGGAAAAGTTGGTTGGTCGTTTGAGCATGTTTCGTGTTTTTCTCTAGTGTATTTTGCATGCTAGACATAGGCTCTTCGTGTATCTATTTGGTCAAGAATTTTCAGTAGTGCCTATAGAGTTTTCTAAGGCATCCAGAGAAAACACATGGGCGTGTGGAATTTTCACATGCCCGTAGGTCTCTATTGAGAGCTCATCCAGAGAAGGCACAGGGTGTGGACTTGCTCGTGTGAACGGCTTTGTGAATTTCGCACGGCCGTGGGTAACTTCTGTACGAGTGTGCATTTCTTGTGGAGACTTAGCAATTTATCCCGAGAGCATAGACGGGCGTGGACTCACACTTGTTGGTGGACCTGTGACAAACGCATGGGAGCGTGCGCTTGCCAATGTGAGTTGGACCTATGAATATCCATGCCCGTGCAGAATTTTCGCACTGATATGTGAATCACTTACAAATTTTTCTCGATTGTACAGAGAAGCCACATGGACATTTGGCTACTCCTGGCGATTGGGCGCATGGCGTGGACATTTTTCGCAGGCCCGTGCAGGAACAGAATGTCAAGAGGCACGAGTTCTTTTTGAAGCCTCATTATTTCTCTTCATTTTCACACTCCTCATTCATCTGAGAGCACACTTGCACTCTTTCCCGACTTCATGCTACCCACATGGAGGGATTTTCACTTGGTTTACTAGCCGAATCAAAGTTTTCAAGTTCAGCATGTCAGTAAGCCCTATTTCTTGTTTTTCTTCATCAATTCTTGATTTTAATCATTGAACTGGTAAATGTTGCTTTGTTTCAACAATTAGAGGGGTATTGCATGCTTAGAATGAAGTTAGAAATAATTAAATGGTGTCTTCTTAGATTTTTGAGGCGCGGCCGTGCAGTTTTTCACTCCCCGTGGATCTACACGATCGTGTGGAAATTCCACATGACCGTGTGGATTTCTACAACATTATTCCTTTGAGCCAATTTAAATGATTTCTTTTGTAATTCTTGCAGTTATGTCCCCTAGTCAAAGAAGCAGGATGGTAAGCGGCCCCGAGAGTAGTCTTCTGAGCCTGACAACATGGATTTCATGATTCCCGAGCATCATGTTCGCTTTGAGAACTTGTGGAGGATACGATTTGGCCAGACGAATTTTCCCGACATCGATGCTTTGCAGGAGATTTAGATGGATGGTACTATGGTGGAGGAGATAGAGGACATGCTGGTGGTTTGCAGGTGGGGCTGTTTATTGTCAATTAGAGACCCCACCGTCCGCACATTGACACTCGAGGTCCTAGCATCATTCGAGTTCGATCGCTCATATCCTACCTTTGATAGTACCGGTGCTATATAGTTTTAAGCCCTCGGATAGTATCATAACTTGAGCATGACTCAGTTATCAATCTTGATGGAGCTATATTATGTACCATTCACAGAGACAGAGGAGTATGAGCAGTTGCCCACTGACTATCCTAGGAGTTTAACGTAGCACGTGCCTACAGTGAGTTGTGTGGACAGGGGTACTATAAGTCGGGGGTTTCTAAGGCCACCTGCCTCTCCCGACCAAGCTACAGATACATTCACGCCGTTCTGTGTAGGTCAGTGAATGGGCATGGCGATAGTACTGGTGTGCTAAACCGACAGGAGCTATTATACTTATATTTGATGGTATAGAGCACACTGATACATCTGGGACATATTCTAGCAGAGTATCTTTGACATCAGGGACAACATGCCAGGATCCGTGCAGTATTCAGTAGTCCCTACATTATGAGGCTAGTCGTCAGTATAGCTACTTGAAGCGATCAGAGGGACTGAGAAGGTGACTGTACCCACTCCCCTGGGTATAGAGACGATGAGATTGATGCGGATGGTTCACATGGTCTAGTCCATAGTTTATGCGTTGATTACACCTACCCCCGAGGGACCAAAGGGAGATATCGATGATGCCGAGGTTTCTCAGCCTGATCCCGATCCTCAGCCGACATAGATGGAGAGTGAGGCACCTCCTACAGCACAAGATCCACCTCCGGTGCACATGTTTTCACCATCTCGAGCCCATGATCATTTCGAGAGGCTCGAGAGTGGTGTAGGGGTGAAATGGACCGAGATTGCTGAGGTCCGAGCAGGGATAGCGGAGGTCCGGGTGACACAGGCTGCTTAGTATGCGGAGTTCATGGCACGTTTTGATATGTTACAGCAGATTCTTGAGTGAGAAGTTGCCTCATCGTTTGTTCTGTGACCATTGACTCCTCAGGCTCCTCCAGCATCACCAACACTATTTCCACCTGTGCCATTTGATTCAGCACCCACAGCACCAGTAGAGCCGACAGTGGATGACACCGATATTTGACTTTATTTTTCATCATATTTATTACTTATGCATTTTATTTTGGACTTCTATAATTAGAAAGGACTTTCCTTTTGAGTTTATCTTTATTTTGTTGTCTTGAGTTGTACTCATTGCCTTATCTTTTATATACTCGAGCTATTTTAGTTTTATTGAGCTTTACTATAGCCCCTTGTGTATGCGTGTAGATGGTCTTGTCCAGTATGGGAATTGAAAGCTTATCATAGACACGGCTAAGATGCTTAGTCACTTGGTCGTGTGTGCTTCACAACCCGTTGGAACATCACTCCCAATGATTTAACTCCATCAAATGCAACACTAGGAGTTATGGAAGCATTGTTTTGATTGCTTCTCCCACATATGTTCTTGATTGATATATATTATGAGTGAGCTTGCATGTGTACATTGGGGACAATGTACGACTTAAGTGTGAGGGGGAGTTTCATAGTTCACATATCTTTTATATTAGTTTGATTGTTATACATTCTCACATAGCCAATAGTGGTTCACCTTAGTTGCAATGATTGTATTCTTGAGTTTAGGAGAATTTTTAACATTGAATGTTCTCATGCTCTAGTTTTTCCTTGAATTTCTAAGAATTTTTGCCAGATTCACACTTGTTGCACTACTCACTCTTTAAACTCTTTTAGAAACTCAAGTTTGATGTTAAAGGGACTAGTTATAGTTGTTTCTTTTGTTAATTGACCAAAAAAATGGGAAAAGGAAAAGAAAGAACAAAAATAGTTTCATTGTTTAGTTGTGCTTATTGGGTGGAAAGAGCTACCACCTATGGAGTATGAAGCTACTATCATAAGTTGGATACGAGTTATGCCCTAATGAGAGAAAGCTATCTCAATTGATGAGTGAAAGCTACCACCGCGAGAGAAAGAGCTACCGCCTTGAAAGTGTGAAAGCCACCTTAGCGGCCGCTTTGGAAAAGGCTACCTTAGAGGATGTGTGAAGCTACTACCATCTTTTCAAATTTTCAAATTTTTGTCACTTTTTTGTAGATAAATATGTCCTTCCTACTTAGAACTTCGAGGAGTATATCTTGGGTTGACTTGAGTGAGTTTATGCACACTTACATGATTTCGGGTTTATTGTCCTTTTTTATTCATGTTTTTAGCTAGAGCATTGATTTTTCGTATTAAATGTTGAAACTTCCCTTACTTGTAGAATGCTATCTTTGTATGCTTTGGTGAACATAAGGCCAAGAACTTCTAATATTTCCTTCATCTTCCTTAATATTTTAATTTATGCTAGAGGACAAGAAAAAGCTTAAGTGTGGGGGAGTTTGATAAGTGCTTGTGTGTTAAGAGTGCGAAGTGTTCTTTCCTTATGATGGGCATTACTTTTATCAGGTTTTAGCGTTAATATGTGTACATTTTTGTTGCTTTCATGCATATAGGGTTGTGAAGCCGAATGTTAGAGAAAGAAGCCAATGTAGGCCGTGAATGCACCATTTGGAGAAAATCTTGAGAAGGATCAAATGAGAAGACATAAGTCAGGTTCAAGATGCGAGAATGTGTGCCAACCTCCTCATATTCAAGTTAGTACAATGATTTGGTGGGGCACAAAGGTAGTCACATTCAAGTATTCTGGCTTATGCATGTATAGTAAGATCTCCACCAATGTAGGCGTTTATTGAAAGAGCAAAGCGATCTACGACGTAAACGTGTGCCCGTTTATGTTACCTCGAGAATCCACATGGGCATGTGGAAATTCCACACGCCCATGGGTTAATTCCATAGTGTGGGATCAAAAATACACGTGTGACATCTTGAAAATGTTATCATACAGTACATCGAACCACAAATATCATATTTGTTTTCGTGGGTTCTTCCATTTCTAATAGGGGCAAGCCCCTATTATTAATTACCCCAGATTAGAAATCTTAGGACCCTCCGATTAAGGGCAAAAGTGCAAGTAAAGAGACAAGAGAATTTGCGAATTATAAATTTTGTTATTTTATTATATAAACATATTTATTACATCACTTATATGTTAATATATATGACTTTATATATATATATCGTTGCCGCGGCCTGTACCTTGCCACTGCGTTGCCTGCCATGTTGCCATTTTGAGATGTATATTTCATTGTCGTCTCTCTTTTTTTTTTATAATTTTGATTGCTATCTTGAAATGAATAGGTCACCACTGCCTGTGCCTTATCATCACGTTGTATATGTCATTGCCGCCTTGAGATAAATTTAACCACTATCTCGAGACCAGCATCCTGGTTGTTGCTTTGAGATTAGCAGCACGCTATCATTTCTAGATTTATTTATTTGTTTATTTATTTATTTATTTAGATCTATTTCAATCCACACTTATCATAACGGATTTTTATTTATTTGAGTATATATATATATATATATATATATTTGGGGATAGATATATATACCTATGTGTATGATTCTGCATGTTTCTAATTTCGGTGGGCCATGTGCTTCTTTTATATATATATATATATATATATTTTGCATGCTTCTCATTACTTCATTGCACATGCATTTTTTCTCATTCATTCTTATATTATTATTATATATTTTTTTTTTTACTTTTCATCTCATGCATGCTTCCTCATTCTTTTATTATTATTATTTTATTTAAATCCATGCCCTCTTCTTTTTTAAGTGCACGTATGCATGCCCTTTTTTTTAATTATACCCATATGCATGCATGACATGCCTCTCAGTCCTCATCATCATTTTTTTTTTTATTATGCCATGTATATCTCTTCATGGTAGGCCCATGTCTTTTGTTTTGTTTTTTAAACCCAATGGCAACAACCCAGCCCAGAGAGAAGAATTATCTCATAGGGACTGGCAAGTATCACCCATCCACTTTTGAATTTTAGTTACAGAAAACATTACTCATTGGCATATTTTTGTTACTCACAAAAGCCAGATCATATCCTCCATGCTTATAACAAACATTGAGCAGCCGTCGCTTTACCTCATTATCTGGAGGTTTTTTTTTAATCATCATGCTACAGTATATAGCCGAGTGAGACCATTTCCCAAATAGTCTAAATGCAAGATCACTAGATGTCAACCATTCTTATCCGCTTGATTAATTAATGCTCATGCTCATGCGTTCAAACGTATGCATGCTTCTTCTTATTATTATTTTTTTATTATTTATATATTTTTTATTACCATATGCATGATTTCTCAACTTTTATGCACGTGTACATGTAAATTTTTTTATGCCCATATGTATGACATGGTTCTCATTCTTTCCATTGAAATAACTCCATGCTCTTCATAATCGTGAGGATTTTTTTTATTATTATTTTTTATTTTATTTTATTTATTATTATTATTTTTCTTAATGTCAAGTATGTATGTTTCTTATCATGTCATGCACACAATAAATTGCATGCTTTTATAATGGTGAATCCCTCCATATGCTATACGTATCCTTGCTAGGCCATATATATTCAATGTTTCAACTCAAAAGTCTTTATGGTGTTTACATTAATTGGGTGCGTACTTGCATGCATGTTTCTCTTTTTTTCCTGCTCATGATCTCTTATGAATTTTCATGCGTACGCCTCATCATTTATCACTTCATTTCCTTTCATTTTTTTTTAAGCTTGCATGGTTGGATAAAATCAAAGACTACTGAATATTAGCAGTCTACTAATTGTTGCCTCAAAAGTATGCCGAGAACATAACACTTTGCCTAACTCTTTTAACATAAAAAAGGATGGAATGCATATTGGGCGTTTAAAAAAATTAGCTAAATAAACGAGCACACGATTTTGAATATAAAATTCGGGTATTTAGTTTTCATCGCCATCTATTGGAATCAACCTGAAACTTAGGCACCGCAAGAGCCGTACTTCTAGCCGAAGACAATCAGCCGTAGTTTGTCGTAACCGGTAAGCAAACCAGCAACGGCAATGGTGCAGAGAATGTTTGCTCCCGCACCCTTGAACAAAGGCTTTGCTCCCTCGTTCTTCAAGATTTGAGAGAATGCATCAAAAGAGCTCTTATACTTCATAGCTTCACCAGAGGTTATCATCATTCTTCTGCAAAACCATGTCAATAGGATATGATGCTAGTCCTGCTTTGTTCATAACCAGCCAGCCGATGGCAAAGCTTGTGAAGAAACTATTCTGCAGGCTTCCGGTCAGAAGCAGTGGCTTCAGAGAGTCGTACATTCCGAAGTAGGGACCACGATAAACAATGATTCTAACAAATGAGATGTTGAAACCATGGTACAGACCAGCAATACCATCAAATTTCATAGTTTCATCCTTGATCGTGCAAGCAAAGCAATCTGAGATTTTCTTGTAAGGCTCAGAAAGATGACCGGCCTTGATCATTTCATCTTGATTCTGCCTAAGAAGCTTCACACGTTCAATAGGAGCTGCCGCTGTCTTCGAAACAGCAACAGACGCACCACCCATGAGAAAGTCTATGGCAAAGCTAGCAAAACCCTTCGCTGCAGATGCATGAGCAAAGACAGGTGAGTCCATCGGCACCATTGAAAGGTCACAAGTTGCCTTGTACGGCTGCATGAAAGGATTCTGCAGTACCCCATTAACATAATTTCCAGTTGTGAAGCGTCCGCAACCTGTGGAATGGCAAACGGGTGGTGTATTTGATTTGCCATGATTTGCTAATAAACCAACAATGCAAGATCGATGAATCTCCTCTTGTTCCCACAACCTCACACAAGATCCAAGGCGGAGAACGAGAAAGAAAGAGCGAGAGAACTAGAGGAGCAAGGAGGCGGCGGCAGTGTCAGGCGTGCTTGAAGGAAGGCATGCTTGGCGGCATTATCTCAGGCATCAAGCATGCCGCGGTGGTGAATAGCGGCAACGGCGATAAATACAGGGAGAGGAAGAGAAATATACCTCTTCTTTTGTCTTCTCTCAATTTTTTTTCTCCCACTTTTTTTTCTCTCCGATCTTCCTTTTTTCTTCAGCTTCCTCCTCTTTTAAAAAAATTTTCTCCGTCCTTATCATTATCCCCCCGATCTTCTCGTTCTTACCCTAACCCCCCGTGAAATCCCAGCAGATCAAGCCCGCAAAATCGCAGTGGATCAAAATCAAAATAGGATAAGGTTTTCATTTTTATTTTTTTTAAATTTAAATTTATATGTATAGATTTTAATTATTTAATTAATTTTTTTTAATTAATTAATTAAATTTTGTTATTTTTATTTATTTTTATTTTTTTATCTTTTTTATTTTTTTTACTATTTTTTTTATTTTTATTATTTTTGTATTTATTATTTTTTTTCTTATTTTGTTTTATTTTATTATTTTTTTAATTAATTTCAAATTCGAACTTTAAATTTTAATTTTTTTTTCTTTTTAACATTTTTTTTATTTATATGTATATATTTTAATTAATTAATTCAATTTTATTATTATTATTATTATTATTTATTATTATTTTTATATTTTAATTATTTTTTAATTATTTTTTAATTATTTTTTATTTTTTTATCTATTATTTTTTTATTTTGTTTTATTTTATTATATTTTTTTTAATTAATTTCAAATTCAAAATTTGAAATTTAAATTTTTTTTCTTTTTATCATTTTTCAATTTTCAATTTTTTTGTTTTTTGTTCGTCCCCCTTTTTTTACGCGGGATTCCATTATGATCATAACCATGACTAAATCAGAAGAAGATTTTATTTTAAAAATTTAAAAATTTAATTTGTTTTAATTTTTTTTATTATTTTATTATTATTATTATTATTATTTTTTTGAAATCCAATTTGTCTCGGGATATGTGTTTGGATGCCTCGGTATGTGCAGCTTCTCAAATCGCCTCGAGATGTGTGTTTGAGCTATCCTAAGATTTGAGATTGCCTCGAGATAGGTGTTCTCAGGGGGAATCTTGTAATTTGCCTTTATGCCTCGAGATAAATTCTCAGGGCCAATTTTGTAATTTGCACTTTGCCTCTAGACATTTTCTCAGGGGAAATCTTGTAAATTTCGCATTTATGCCTCGAGATATGTTCTCAAGGGCGATTTTGTAATTTTGTATTTATGCCTTGAGATATGTTCTCAAGGGCAATTTTGTAATTTGCATTTTGTATTTAACTTGGAATTTGCATTCTAGTCCAAAACAATCAAATAATCAATTAAGATTAAGATTAGGACATTAAAAATTTAATTCTAAATATATCTATGATTAGGATATGTTAGAATTTAAATTAAATTGGAATTTGGTTTCCATTAGGACATTGAATTTTATTAGGACATGCTCTATATTATTTATATATAAACAAATGCCCCCTTCCTACTTGTCTCACGAAATTCTCTTTGGTGAGTTTGAGTGAGAGAAGTGGGAATCCCCAATCTTTTCTTTTGTCATTGCTAATACATCTCAACCTTTTTTGGGATATGAACCAAAATTACAATGAAGTTCCCCAAGGTCAAGCCTCATGCGCCACCTCCTATGTTTGATTCTGAAGCCGAACCCGCAATCATATATGAAGGAGGAGAACAATCAGAGTGGGTGAAGCGCTATCCAAATCGTATGGCTATTGCCAAATTGTCCACAAACCGTTGGTTTGAAGACAGCCTAACTGATGCAATTTGCTTGAAACCTGAAGGAGAAGTAAAAGATTTGAAGACATTCGAAACCCTTGGATCTAGGATCATCAATCACCGCCCAGGATGGAGGGTAGGGAGCCAATCCAAAATAGTTTGATTGATCTTCCATATTACGCAGAGTGGGCCAAATTCATAGTTAGTAACTACTCCCAGGAGTTATCTGAAGCAGAATTGGTGGGCGGGATTGTGGCTTTAGTTGGCCACTATGATTTTGATATAAACTTTTATAAAGCATTAGTGGAACTATGTTGTCCAGAAACTAATACTTTCCACTTCTTACACAGAGAAGTTGGGATTTCATTATGGGACATCAAGGAATTGGGAGGAATTCCAATTACTGGAGACATCTATGATGAAGTCATACCTCCTAATGACACAATCTGCCGAAGATATGACTCTAAATTTTCTATTTTAAGAAATCTTTTCAACATATTTCAATGGCTCTCAAGACAAAGCGTCGACGAAAACGTATTCTTTGAAGATTGGGTGGAGTTCTTTAGGAGATCAAGACATAGCTCCCGTTATAGGTCGGCGTCTAATCCCCCTCCAATGCTTGTTTTCAAGGCAGATTTAGTTGCTTTCATAGCACTGTGGATTTGCTTTTTTATTATGCCAGGTGATCGCAAGGTAATTAGCCCAGGAGTTTTTATGATGGCATGCAACATCGCACAGGGGAGGAGAGTAGCTTTTGCCCCTGCAGTGCTAGCACGCTTACACTTAGGCTTAAATGCCATGGCTAAACACAGAAGAGGGCCCGGATTCTCTACCACAGTGTTCCCTGTTCATTTCTTGTATGCTTGGGCAGGTTATTATTTTCGGAGCATATATCTCAAAAGGAGAATAGATGACAATACCTCAAGTATCCCTGGGTTGATGAGAATACCCAAGATGTTGCAATTTATGAATTCCACCACAACTCCGTTTGTCAATCCTGTATATCTGAGGAACTTTATCCGACGTGAAAGCAATTTCATATCTCGCCCTGTCTTGTTCATGCATCATAATGACGAGGTAGTACGAGATTCCAGATACCCGATTGGACCATATGTATTGGATTTATATACCATGGAATATGTGATGAATCTTCGTTGTGGAATTCTTCCACTTCGGTGTTCAGGAGATCTTTTTGCAGAACCTTATAATCTGCATTAATTTGGGCGCCAATTTGGATACGATCAGCATACTCCGGCGTTCATTGATATTCCCAGGAGGGTTCCTTCTCTGGAGATTCTTACAGGGTACTGGCTCTATCTTTCTCGCCAAAGGACATCTACCTCATTCTACATCCCTGTGCATGACAGAGAAGGGAAACTTATACTTGTTTATGCACATAAATGGTTAAGGACTGTTGACGTTTTTTTCCAACAGAAACAATCATTGTTGATCCAAGATGACTTCAGAGACAAAAGAAACATTAATAGGGAGCGAGGACAATCTTCGAAGTGCCACAGATTTATCAACGAAATTATATTCATTGATGACACTGATCTTACTGCTGACCCAGTTGTCTCATCAAAGCGATAAAGAATTGAAGATATGTCAATTTTATTTATTCAATTGTTTGTTTATTTATTTCTTCAAAAGGAAAAATCAAATTTTCCTTTCCCACTTTTCTTTCACAAAAGAAAATTTTCCAAAAATCCTCAGGAATTTTTTCTTTTCTTTTACAACCTTCATTTTCTTTTTAATTTTTTTTTTAACAATTAAATTTTTTTTTTCAACGATTTTTTCCTTCTTTTTCTTCAAATCTGATTTTTTTTCAAATTTTTTTTAAAAAAATTCTGAATTTTTATTCTTTTTCTTTTTAATTAATTTTTTTATCTTCAAAAATTCTGATTTTTTTCCTTTTTTTATTTTCATGTTTTTCTTTTTTGAAATTTTTTTCTTTCCTTGAATTTTTTTTTTCGAATTTTTTTTCGACTCAAAATCAAACTTTGTGGTTTTTTATTTGACTCAAAGTCAAACTTTGTAATTTCACACTTTTTACTTGACTCAAAGTCCAACTTTTGACTCAAAGTCCAATTTTATAATTCCACAATTTTATATTTGACTCAAAGTCTATCTCCAATATAGGCATACAAATTCGTGACACCCCACTAGACAATGTTAAAGCTATTCAAAGTCCTCCAAAAATTGATGATGTTCCCCCATTAGATCTAGAGATGCACATGAGCTCCCATGGTAAGAAATAACTCTTTCTCCTTCTTTTTCATCTATGCATCTTTAATGATCTTAATGACGTCTTATATCTAGATCAAGTAAACGCACAAGATTTAAGTGTCGGCGCCGGAGAAAACATTGGAGTCGGCGACCATGTGGGGATGGAAGACAACATTGGAGTAGAAGAAAATATTGAGATTGAAGAAACTCTCCCTAACCCACTACAAGCCAAGGTATTGTCCTCATGTAGTTTTTTGCCCATTAGCCCTTTGAATTCTTTTGAATTTAAAAATTATGCCACTAGGTCCTCTAACTTTTTTTATTTCTTCAAAATTTGCAAGTAACTCCCAAACTTACATATTTTCTTATTTTTCATGGTTTCTTGCAATTAAACCCTTTAACTTTCATATTTTCACATATTTTCATAATTTTTATGCAACTAATCCCTTTAACTTTTCCCTTTTTCCACACTTCTTCAATATTTGCAAATAACCCCCAACTTCCATATTTTCATATTCTTCATGGTTTTTGCAATTAAACCCCCACTCTTTTTTTATATTATTTTTTTATGCAAATTCTCCAAAACATTTTCTTTTCAGTTCTCATCATCATTTATTCTTTTTTTTCTTTAATTTTCCAATAACTTTTTTGGGGTTTTTTTTTGTTTATTTTTTTCCCAACAAGGCAAATATTTTCTAAAAAATATGAATTGGCCTATATACCTATTTTATCCCTAACTCATTATATGATTTGAATCATATGCACATGTAACATGGCCAACATGCATCCTGCATTTGAATGACATGAAACCCACGATGGGGTCCACCATGCATGTTAGTATAAATTCAATATCCATCTAATTCATGTATCCATGCATGGGATTTAAGAAGTCATGTATTATATTTCAATAAAGAAGACAATCATTCTTCAACATTTTCTTCTTTTTTTCTATTTTCTTATTATTTTCTTTTTGCCCCTTATTTATTTTAAATTTTCTTCCTGTTAGGGGATGCACCCGTTGCCTTGGAAAATGAGCTCCCGCAAAACCAGCCAATAATCCAAGGTTTTTTTTAATATATATATATATTATTTATTTATATATATTTTTTATTTTCCTTTTCTTTTCATCGCATAATGATTTTTTTATTATATTTTTTTTTAGCGATTCAAGAGGATGAAAGTATTTCATCTCTTAGTCAAACTCCTTCGGCAAGTTTTATAAAAGATGCCACCACTTCAATGGAGAGTGATGGCGGGAATACTCATGTTGAGAGTGTACCTTGCGATAGCAAAAACACTAACATTGAAAACACGCCTCAGAATAGTGGTAACGTCAATGTTGATACCACACCTCCATGAATGCAGAATGAAGGTATTATTTATTTATTTACTTTTTTTTGTGACCCGCCGTGATATATGTATATATATATATATATTATTTTCTTTTTTTTCTCTTTCGTTTTTTTAGACGTCCAAGAAATTGCAAAGGACTTTCATACTCCCACCAAGGAATTGGAAAGTGATGGCTCTAATGCCGACGTTGTGATTACCAATTTGCCGGAACAAGCCCAAGGTTTTTTTTTTGTTTTTTTTTGTTTTTATCTTTTTTTTTAATTATTTAATGAAGGTTAAAATTTATTTGTATATTCTCTTTGTAGGTTCAAAGAATATACCGAATGTAGTTTTACGCCTGCGAGACGAGATGATCAACAACATCAAGTCCCTCAACTATCACAACTACCAAGACATCATCAACAAAGTGAAGGAGTGAAAATTACTCTTTCAACCTTTCAATGTTGATTTGAACAATCTAGAGCATTTCATAGAGAAGACGCTCGATGTGCATCATATGCTAAAGAAGCCTCAGAGGATCCTAATGTTCAAGCTTGCATCCGTAGTCAACAAGCCAAGGCATGCGTACACGAAAGAACTTTGGCACTTGAGCATCTTAACAATCTCAGGACAGACTGGACCAATGACATAAATGCGAACAAGGAGGAGTATCAGAAACATGCTGAAAGGGAATATCAACTTCAGGTTGAACTTTGTGAGATTCAAGGTACAATGAAGACTTTGGGTGAAAAGATAGCGGATTCAACTGACCTATTTGAAGCTTCCGAGCCTACACAAGCGAATCTTCAAGTTGCATTGGATGAGGCCAAGACACAACTTGCTCAGAATCAAGGAGAGAACTTAGATACTCCTCTTATGGCTATTTTCACTAAATGGCTTGATGAGTTGGAGGAAGCAAAAGAATCATTGTTGAAATTTACTGGGCATTAAAGAGCCTTCTTTCTTTCTTTTCTTTCCTAGTTTGTTTTCTTAGTTTGCTTTTCTAGTTTGTTTTTGCTTTAGTAATTTGATTTTAAAACATAGATCATGAACATTTGATTTGAATAAGCCTTAGCTTTTTTTCATGCGTCTTTGTTTCTAATAGAATACTTGGAGAATTGAAATCATGATTGATTATTTTTTCTTGTTTTGTTTTGTTTTCTTCTTTCTTTTTTTTTTGTTTTTTATTCATTTTGAATGAGGGCCTTATATTTGTAAATATTTTCAGCTACATTTGGAATGATTTTATAAGCCATTCATCCACTTGATAGCACCATGGGCAAACAGGGAATTAGAGAAAGAAGGTCTTTGAACTCAAATTTTTTATGATAATCAAATGAGCTCAAATTCCAATCTCCACCGTTCGTTTTAGAGATAAGGACCTTATAAATGACTGTAAAACTTTTCACTAAAATTGAATATGATTTGATATGGCCACACTTGACTTGATGATGAGGTAGCTGGGCAGGAATTTAGGCAAATTCTGCTTCTTGATGTCTGAATTTTTTATAATAGTCATATGAACTTAGAATTCAATCGTGACCATTTATATTGAAGATCAGAATGCCTTGATCATGTAGTAAAACAATTCAAAAGGATTGAAACTCTTTTGACTATCTGATTTTATGCTAGAATTTGAGTATGGTGTAATGACAATCATTAATGAATTTCATGCTTGATTTCTGATTTTATTTTGATAATTGATGGACTTGAGGCTCAATCATAACCATTCACATGAGCGTTATCAAGGTTGGAGTTTTCATAAAAAATTTCAAACTGATCCAAATTTTTGGCATAGTCCGATTAACACATTAATCAACATTGAACATAGAGAAGCGGTATCCTGCATCATGACCCACAGTCCTACCCTCTTCTATAAATCATGTAATCTTCAAATTAAATTTCAACTGTTCAGATTAAAGACTAAACATGGATTTATAATTTGAAAGAAATTTGAAGGCAATCGAAGATAGTTTAGTCACCCGATGAAGACCCTGATTGGAACAACGCTATTCAGGAAACTTCCAATTTTAACACTTTAACATACATAAGTTTTTTTTTGTTGTTTTTTTAAATGATTTTTATTTTATTTTATTACTATTATTATTTTTTTTGGGAAAATACAGGGACCGATGTATTTGCCTCAGGAAGCACACTTAACTGTGCATGACCGGTCTACATGAAGCCGGACGTTCCTTCATAGACAAACACATGTCTCCTTATTTCATTGAACTAATTTTTAGTGCAAAAATGGTTTTAGTACATAAATGCATGAAAATAAATGTTTTGCCTCGAGAAGCACATTTAATTGTACATGACTAGTCAACCATTGTGAGGGACCAGACATTCCGTCATAGGCAAACATTTTTACATTAAACATAATATTTGTTCAAGAAACGGCCGTTGATGGGTAGCATATGTCTTTCTCCATTAGCATCAATAAGTTGATATGCACCTCCTTCATAGACGATCTCCACAATATAAGGGCCTTCCCAATTTGCTTTGAATTTGCCCCCGGCCTTTTTGTTGGTGATGATGGGTCTTCTGAGGACAATGACCATCTCTCCTTTGGTGAAAGCCCAAAAATGAGCCATCTTCTTGTATGCTTGAGACATTTGCGCTTTCTAAACTTCGAGATTTTGTTGCACCCCTAATCTTTTTTCATCAAGAGAGTCCAACTCATCCAAGCGGAGTCGAACATTATCTTCATTTGAAATTTCATTTTGCAATGCCATTCTCAGGGAGGATATCTGGATTTCGAGAGGTAAGACTGCTTCAGCTGGAAACACCAAAGAATATGGCGTGCACTATGTCGGAGTTCTATAGGTAGTGCGATATGCCCATAGCATCTCTGGGAGTCTTTCATGCCAATCTGTCTTATTTTTGGACACTACTTTCTTCAACAGCTTCGAGAGGGTTTTGTTGAATGCTTCTGCCAATCCATTTGCTCTAGCGTTATAGATGGAGGTATATCTCTAATATATTTTATGATGCTGTGCAAATCTCCCGATCTTGAAGCTTCTGAAAGTGGGACCGTTGTCTGAAATAATTATTCTTGGAGTCCCAAAACTATATAAGATGTTTTCCCTGAAGAATTTGAGGATATTCTCAGTCTTGACTTCTCTAAGTGGGATTGCTTCTGCCCATCTATAGAAATAATTTGTTGTAGCCAATATGAATTGATGTCCCAAAGATGATGGTGGTTCAATAGGACCGATTACATCCGTTCCCCATATCTCAAAGGGCTATGAAGAGGCTGTAGGGTGTAAAGGATTTGGATGTTGATGAATAAAGTCTCCATGTATCTGAGATAGATGACATTTTCTAGCATAATTAATGCAATCACCGACCATGGTTGGCCAGTAATACCCCAAGTGTTTGATCTTGAGTCGCATCTTGGGTCCGGATTGGTGCGCACCACATATCTAGGAATGCACATCATGCATAGCTTCTTGGGCTTCTTCATATGAGAGGCACCGCAGCAGCAGCTGATCATAAGACCTGCGGTATAATATATCATTTATGAGGGTGAATCTTAGGGCTATTTGCTTTATCTGAAGACCTTTTGATTTATCCTCAGGGAGTTTATCATATTTCAAATATTCCATGAACGGTTGCCTCCAATCTTCCTTTGGCATTTCGAGAGTGAAGACTTCCGCATTGCCCTCAGCACTTTCCTCTTCGACTTCGTCGGGGATCGTACTAATGGGTCTTCTATTTTTTATTGTTATATGGATTTCTTCATAATTTGTATTCGCCAGTTCCTTTTCTACTTTCACCAAAGAATCAGCTTCTCCATTTTTTGACCTTGAAACCCTCCTCAATTGCACTTGGGGGATTTTCTTCATCAGATTTTTGACCTTCTTATAATATTTAAGAAGTACAGGTTTGTATATCTTGTAGTCTCCTTCGACTTGTTTGATAATGAGTTGTGAGTCTCCAAATATGTGTATGTCTTGGATTCCCATTTTAATTACTAATTCCAACCCAGCTATGAGAGTTTCATACTCTGCCTCATTGTTTATGCATGGCTCCATGAGGGAGAGAGCATATATGATGATTCCCCCTTCCGGTGTGACAAATACGAGTCCTATCCCAGCTTTGATTTGTGGCGTTTGGGACATGAGTGCCGGTTTTATAGATGACGCTCCGTCAAAGTATAGTCGTCACCTTGCTTCTTCTACTATTAATGTCTCTTTATCAGGGAGTTCAAGATTAAGTGGTGAATCATCAGGGAGAGGATGTGCTGCTAGAAAGTCTGCGAGCGCCTGCCTTTTAATTGCCTTATGTGAAGTATATGTCATATCAAATTCCATCAGAATTAATGGCCATTTTGCTAGCCTTCCTGTAAGCAACGGCCTCGTCATAAGGTATTTGAGTGGGTCTATTTTTTATATGATTATTACTTTATGCGCTAGCAAGTAGTGTCTTAACTTCTTGACTACGAACACCAAAGTTAGGCAATGCTTTTCAATTGGCGTATATTTACTCTCAGCTCCTACCAACATCCTGCTAAGGTAATATAATGCATTTTCTTTGCCTTCTTCATTATTCAGAGCTAACATAGCCCCCAAAGATCCTTCCAATGCGGCTGTATATAAGATCAGAGGCTTTCCGTGAATCAGGGCTGCTAGCACTGGTGGATTCAACAAGTACTGTTTAATGTAATTGAAAGCTCTATGACATTCATCATCCCATTTGAAAGGAGCATTTTCTTGACCATTTTGGATAAGGGCTTGCATCTTCCAGAGATGTTGGTGATAAATCTCCTAATATATGCTAAACGACTTTGGAAGGAGTGCTTCTTCAATGTCCGAGGGGATGGCATTTCCAGGATGGCCTTTATCTTGGAGGGATCTATCTCTATTCCCCTGTGCCTCATGATGAAGCCTAGGAATTTTCCAGAGAGGACTCCAAAAGCACACTCCATGGGATTCATTTTTAACTTGTATTGTCTAAGGGGTGTAAAGACTGTCCTCAAATCATAAAGATGCTTGTCTTTGGAATTTGTTTTAACCACAAGATTGTCTACATAGCATTCGACAACTTTGTGAATTAAATCATCAAATATTTTCGTCATAGCTCTTTGATATGTCGCTCCTGCATTCTTCAATCTGAACGGCATTACCCTATAGCAATAGATGCCCATGGGTGTTCGAAAAACAGTATTCTTTTGATCCTCTGGATGCATTTTAATTTGATTGTATGCAAAATATCCATCCATAAAGAAAAACATCTCGTACCCTGAGGTGTTGTCGATCATGAGCTCCATAACTGGGAGGGGAAAATCATCCTTGGGACATGCCTTATTCAGGTCCCTGAAGTCTACACATATCCGTATTTGCCCAGTCTCCTTTTTCACAGGGACTATGCTAGCTATCCAATCAGGGTATTTCTCTTCTCTGATAAAATTTGTTTCAATCAGCTTTTTTGTCTCTTCTATCACCTTTTCTTCCAAGTCAAACTTCATTCCTCGGTGCCTATTTAACTGGAGTAGCATTGGGATCAATGGCCAGTCTTTGAACAGCTGCCTCATCATCTAACCCTAGTATTTCATTATAGTTCCAAGCAAAGCAGTCAATATGCTCCTCCAAGAGAGCCCTGAATAATGCTTTTTCTTCTTCTGATAGTTGTGCACTGATAAGTGCTTGAGTGAACATGTTTTTATGCATGTTTTACATACATTGAGCATCATATTTTATACGGTTTATGTCTCATTTCGTGTATTGGGTGTTCTTTTATGCATATAGGTTGTGAAGGCATTGGGATTTCAAAAGGGAGCGAAGATAGGCTATTATGGCATAATATTGGGAGTTCTTGTACAAATCAAGTTGGAAGACACAAGAGGAGTTCGTGTATGAGGAGATGTGTGCCAACTTCCATAGTTTTTGCAAGCCAAGTTATTAATGGAAGGGCACAAAGGCAGCCATGTCTCCAGATTCCTCCTCTTTGTAAAGATTTCAAGACCTTTCAAGACGCATTGATGAAGGAAAAGCCGTATAGCCTACCATATGATCGTGTGCCCGATCGTGTGGCCTTAAGAGGAGAATGTTTATCGTCGTGTAGCAGAATTACTGTAGCCGAATTACTGCAGCAGAATTACTGTTCATGCGCCCGCGCGGAAATTCCGCGCGACCGCGTGGAAATTCCTGCAGCCCACGCGGGCGCGTGGGGGCACGTGACAGACGCATTGTGAGGCTATAAATACACCTTTTGGCTGATGCTAAAGGGACTTTTTGCGGAGCTTTGAGCATAGACATTGAGAGAGAGATGGCTAGGGTTTGAGGAGAAGGTCTTCGCCGATTGATAGGGAGTTCTTCACCAACTTTGATAGATTCCTTCGACGTCATAGCATTTTGGGGAGCCATTGGCAACCTAGCTTCGGAGAGGAATCCTTCAAGATGTAGAACTACCAATCAAGGCCAATCCGCGCGAATTCGAGGGGGTTTTCTCTATGGGTTTTATTGCTTTTCATTGTATTCATTATTGTTTTGTAACTAGGCCCATGGAGGGCTAAACCCTAGTAGGTATTTGGGCATGTGAACCCTAAGATTTATATTTTTGGATTGATTCTCTTAATGTTTCTAGTTAATCCGAGTTGTCTTGAGTTTTAATCTTGTGATTTAATTGCTTGCTAGTGTTGTTAATCCTTGTGGTTGATTTACATTGCATGATTTAATACTTTAATGTGTGAGGTCTCCATTAGAGTTAGATTTCCAAGATTAAAGAGGGTTGAGAGGGTGAGCCTTGAGATGGAGGAGTGTCCCCTTTCCCTTTCGATTGAGTGTTTCCTATCTCCATATTCCATATTCTCTTTGCAACCATATTTGGTGTGAGGCGTGAGATTGTTCGATTTCTCCACCGGGACCTTGTAGGGGGTTAGGATCCTTCGCCGGGAATTAGGGTTGGATCTACATTTAGGAATCGGTTTCACTCTTAGGTTTCCTTAGAGCATATTGCTGTCATATGGGGTGTGAAGTGTTGAGATTGGTCGATTTCTCCACCTGGACCTTGTAGGGGACTAGTGCCTTTTGCTTGGAGACAAGGATTGGTTATCGTTGGACTAACTCGACTCATTAGACTTGATTCTAGAGCATTTAGTGAATCTTGAGCTTTAAAGAAGATCTTAGGGGGATCATTGCCCGAATACCTCATTCTTAGTGATTGAGACTCTTCTACTTTATTTCTTGCATACTTGTTTGCTTTGCTTGCAATTAGTTCACTTCATTATATTAACTGATTCTGACTAGATAATTGAGAAGTGGTTATTACTAGTACTTCCGTTCCCTGTGGATTTTACTACCCGACTCACCGGGTAATTATTACTTCGACACCCGTACACTTGCGGTTTACGCACGCATATTCGGACGTGTCAAGTTTTTGGCGCCGTTGCCGGGGAACGGGATATTAGGAACACTAGGACTTGATTACTTTAGTCATTCACATTTTTCTTTTGCTTTTCTATCTCACACTTCTCTCTTCCGCATTTCTCGTTATTTTGTACCCTTGTTTCTTTCTCCTTATTAAGTGAACGGTGATTCCTGGTTTTTCTTTATATTTTAGGACAATGTTGGACGAAGCATTGCTAATGGAGACAATAAAGGGGCAAATGGCATCTAATGAGAAAAAGATAGAACAAGTTGTAGCATACCTAGACTCGAGTAAGCTATATGATGAGGTTTTGGGGTTTAGGACAGCCGAAGTGCAGGAGATAGTTCAAGGACATGGAATATCTTATCAAGGGGCTGAATTGTCGAGCCTTTTAGAAGACTTAGACAAGTCTGCATTTATGTCTTTTAAGAATGGAGCTGAAAATAAACTAGCAGAAGTCTCCATATCTATGTCAAGGGAAGTTGCAACTGGGTCAATTGGGCTTGAATCCGAGACAAGTGATGAAGATGAGACCATCGGTTGTGTTGAATCAATATCGTCAATTGAGGTTTGTAATTTAGATGACCGAGTAAATGATGAAGATGTTTTGGGGGACCTTGGTGTGAGTGAGCTAGTGCAGGAGGTAATTGAGGAAGGAGTCGAAGACACTTCGCAAGGGTTTGAAGAAATCGATCGGAAACAAGCAAGCGGTCGCGACCGTCGGTGGAAGAACCCCCGAGTTAGAGTCGAAAAACATTCTTTGGAACATTTGGAGTATGCATTCCTCGTCGACGGGTCAAAGTTGCGGTGATCATTGCTTCAAATCTTTCGCGGAGCAAAAAGAGAAACTTGTCACCATGTTGAAGTTGCACAAAAACAGCCATAGCTTGGAAAAATCTCAGATATCAAGGGAATAAATCCTTCCTTTTTGCACTCACAAGATTTTGATGGAAGATAATTACAAAAACCGTGATTCAACCTCAACGAAGACTAAACCCGAATATGAAAGAGGTGGTAAAAAGTGGAGGTTTTTGAAACTTCTAGATGCGGGGAATTATTTATCCCATTTCGGATAGTGCTTGGGTGAGCCCAACACAAGTGGTACCAAAGAAGGATGGCATGACGGTGGTTAAAAATGAGCAAAATGAATTAATTCCGACAAGAACAGTGACGGGGTGGCGAGTTTGCATTGATTATCGGAGATTGAATGATGCCACAAGGAAGGATCACTTTCCATTGCCATTCATTGATCAAATGTTAGAACGATTAGCTGCCCACAAATTCTATTGTTTTCTAGATGGTATGTCGGGATATTTTCAAATTCCAATTGCCCCCGAGGACCAAGAGAAAACAACCTTTACATGTCCTTTTGGTACTTTTGCTTATAGACGAATGCCATTCGGACTTTGTAACGCTTCCGCTACCTTCCAAAGATGTATGACGGCTATTTTTGACGACTTGATAGAAGATGTAATGGAGGTTTTCATGGATGATTTTTCGGTATTCGGAAATTCGTTCGAGACATGCTTGAAAAATCTTGAGAAGGTGCTTATGCGGTGTGAAGAGACGAATTTGGCTTTGAATTGGGATAAATGCCACTTCATGGTCCAAGAGGGAATTGTTCTTGGTCATAAAATTTCTAGCCAAGGAATTGAAGTTGATCGGGCAAAAATCGAAACCATCGAAAAACTACCTCCTCCAACTAATGTCAAGGCAATTAGGAGTTTCTTGGGCCATGCAGGTTTCTATCGTCGATTCATCAAAGATTTTTCGAAAATAGCTCAGCCGTTGACCAAGTTGTTGGAGAAAGATGTCCCATTTGAGTTTAATGATGCTTGTTTGCTTGCCTTCAACATTTTAAAAGAAAAACTCGTACAAGCACCAATCCTTATCTCACCAGATTGGAACCTTCCCTTTGAACTTATGTGTGATGCTAGTGATCATGCCGTGGGGGCTGTTCTGGGCCAAAGAAAAGATAAACATTTTCAGCCCATTTATTATGCGAGCAAGAGTTTGACAAGTGCCCAAGAGAACTACACAACTACGGAGAAGGAATTGTTGGCTGTAGTTTTCGCATTTGACAAATTCAGATCGTACCTCATTCTTTCACAAGTGGTTGTCTTCACGGATCATTCGAGCTACGCTATCTAATGAACAAATCGATGCGAAGCCAAGGGCTGATTCATTGGGTATTATTCTTTGCGAGAATTTGATGTTGAGATTAGGGACAAGAAAGGGGGCTGAAAAATGTGGGCTGCGGATCACCTTTCTCGACTTGAAGGTGTAGAAGAAGAAGGGTCATGGAAGATTGACATTAATGATGCGTTTCCTGAGGAGCATTTGTATAATCTGCAGGAAATTTTTAGAGTTGATACCCGTGGTTCGCCCGATTTTTGCCAATTATTTATCGGGGAAAGTTCTACCTAGAGGATTTTTCTTTTCAACAAAGGAAGAAATTCTTTGCCGACTTGAAGCATTTTTTTCTTGGGAGGATCCTTATCTTTTTCGGGGATGTGTGCGAGACCATATCGATGCGAAGATGTGTCTCACAAAAAGAAGGATGGGATATTTTAGCTCATTGTCACTCGGGACAGGTGGGTGGTCATTATGCTCGGGAGAGCGGCCGAAAAAGGTCCCGGCGGCGAGGTTTTTTTATTGGCCAACGTTATTTCAAGATGCAAGACAATTTGTACAATGTTGTGATAGTTGCCAAAGAGCGGGGAATTTGTCTAAACGTGATGAGATGCCGCAAAAATCCAATGCTTTGTTTTTGTGAGGTTTTTGATGTGTGGGGTATCGACTTTTATGGGGCCATTTCTAGCTCCAATGGGAATCGTTATATCTTGGTCGCAATGGACTATGTGTCTAAGTGGGTTGAGGCTCAAGCTCTCCCTACAAATGATGCTAGAACTATAGTCAAATTCCTCAAGAAATTGTTCACTCGGTTCGGGACACCTAGGATCATCATAAGTGATCGAGGGACTCACTTTTGCAATGCACAACTTGAGAAAATTCTGAAAAGATATGGAGTGAACCATCGTCTTGCTACTCCGTATCATCCGCAAACAAGTGGACAGGTAGAGGTAACCAATAGAGAGTTGAAGAGAATTTTGTCCAAGTCGGTGGAACACAGTCGGAAAAATTGGTCGGAAAGATTAGATGACACGTTGATGGCATATCGGACAGCATACAAAACCCCGGTGGGGACCACACCATATAACTTAGTCTATGGGAAAGCGTGCCATCTACCGGTAGAACTTGAGCACAAGGCATATTGGGCAATTAAAGCAATGAATTTCAGCCTTTCCCGGGCTCGTGACCAAAGAAAGTTGCAATTGAATGAGTTAGATGAATGGCGTTTGGGAGCTTATGAAAATGCACGAATCTACAAAGAAAGGATACGTCTATGGCATGATAAGCACATTAGACTGCACAAGGACTTCAAAGTAGGTGATCGAGTGTTACTCTTCAATTCTCGATTGAAGTTATTCCCGGGGAAACTAAAGTCAAGATGGTCAGGACCATTTGAGGTCACTCAAGTATTTCAACACGGTGCAATCGAAATCACTCACCCGGAGAAGGGAACCTTCAAGGTAAACGGACATAGGTTAAAACCTTACTTTGAGGGAGAGGTGCAAGATGCTAATAAAGAGGTTTTCCATCTTTATGATCCACCATGAGGTAAGGATAGGTACGTCAAGCTTAGTGACATTAAACAAGCGCTTCTTGGGAGGCAACCCAAGTTTTTAGTTAGTTTTTAGACTTGAAATTTAATTCCTGCAGTAATAATTTCATGAGTGTGTGCCTTAATCAATTTTTGTTGTTTGCTGGTGTTTTCATGAAATTTTTCGGTGATATGCATTATTTTTCATGTGTATGACATGGTTTAGGGTGTTTCCAATGTTAAATGTTGAACAGTTGGTGTCAATTTGGAGTTTTAGGCACTTAGTGGACTGTCTGCAAAAGTTCTGCAGCCCACGCAGCCGCGTGGAATTTCCACATGGTCGTGTCATACGTACCGCAGCGGGGAGTGGCAAATCCACACCCCCATGTGCCTATAAGAATGTGAAGGGGCACTATTCATCATCTTCCATTTTAAAGAACCCTTTCATCTTCCATTTTTTTCACTCCTATAAACTCAAGTTTTTGATCTCTAAAACCATTTGTTTTTCAATTCCTTGGGGGATTAGTAGTGATTTGCGGAGTTTGCACCGATTTTTTTCTTCTCAATTTGCTCGGTAAGCTCTCACTTTCTCCCACCCTTTCCATGTTCTTCAAGGTCATTTTCATGGAGTTTTCATGGTATTTGTGTGCTATTTTTCATAGAAAATCATGTTAGACACCTAATGAATGCTTGAGAATGATTTATGTGGGCGTAGGAGCCCAACTCCGGCGAGTGGCGGGTCGGGCGCCCGCAGCGCGTGGCTTGCCCACGCGCCCGCGTGGGCTGGCCGCCTGCGACCCAGCGAGGGCCCGCAGCGCCCGCGTGGCCCCCTTTGACCGAGACGCGACCCGCGCCCGCGCCGCATGGGCGGGGCGCGGCGCGCAGCTGGCCGGCAGCAGCGCCTGCCAGCCACGCGCCCACGCGGGTCGGCCCGTCGTGAGCGATGCCGCGCCCGGTACCGACCGCGGCGCCACGGCCGACCACGCGCTGCGCTGGCCCGCGCAGCGGGCGCGTGCCGCGCCCGAGCTGCTCGCTGCGACTGCGGCGCCCGCGTGGCTCACCCAGCGGGCGCGCTGCCCCAGCCGAGCGAGGCAGCGCCCGGGCGGGCGCGTGGCCTGCCCACGCGCCCGCGTGGGCTGGACAGAGGCCGAATGGCCCTGTTTTCCCTCCGACTCGCTGCCCTCGCGCGCGCGGTGCCCTGTTTACACTGTATACATGCCGAACTGATGTTTTTACACGTTTTCTTCGCAGATATGGCACCGCGAACCAAGAGATTGGCTCAGAAACGTCCTCGCCATGACAGGGAGCCGACTCCACCACCAGTAGTGGAATTCCCTGACCCTGTTCATCAGCAACGGTACGAGCGTCTCCAGAATCTCAAGATTGGACAATCACGATTTATTGACTGGGACGCACTAGAGGATATTGGTCTTGCTGAAGAGGTCAGAGAGCTAGTTAGTGTGGGAGGTTGGGACCGATTGCTTGCTATTCAGGAGCCCGTCAGACGAGATACCGCCTTGGAGGTTCTTGCCTCATTTTCCTTCGATCGTGATGCAGTTGATACCAGTTTTGACACGGAGGATGCCATTTGTTTCCGAGCCTTTGGTCAGCCGCATGGGATGTCTTTGACCCAGTTCTCGATATATCTTGGGTTATACAATCAGGACTATACTGATACTATCGAGTACACACAGCTCCTCACCGATTACCCTCATGGTATCACTGCGGGCCAGGTTTTCCATGATTTATGCGGCGGCCGTCAATATTCTCCAGGCCAGTCGAAGGCCTCTTGCCTCACTCGACCGGTGCACAGGTACATTCACGCAGTTCTCAGCCGGTCAGTGACAGGTCGGGGAGATGGTACTGGTTCACTTCGCAGGATAGATCTTTTGTACCTCTATTCCATGGTCCATGGAGTCCCTCTCCACCTAGGATTTGTGGTCGCCGATTACTTTTGCCATCAGAGTGAGTACCTACGGTTGGGAGCATTGTTCGCGGGACCCTATATCACTCGTCTTATGTTCAAGATGGGTCTGATCCGCTCGGTCGAGGCGAGGGAGAGGGTCGATGGCCCAATACCATTGGGTTTGGTTACTCTCCGTTTGATGGGCATTGTGAGGGCGTACGAGGCTCGGTGGATACGCACTAGTGGAGTCGTCATCCGAGGGACGGCGAGGGAGCCCTGCTGAGGCCATAGAGGCACCATCTGCGGCACGAGCCCGGGATCACCGAGGCAGCACCGATAGCATCCACTGATCCAGAGTCATCCACCTCTCGAGTACACGGCGCTGGCTCGACTCGAGGGCTGCCGTTGCTACCATCTTGGAGAACCAGTGCGGATTCGGGAGCGACTTGATCGTATTCAGCGAGACTCTCGACGAGGAGGTCTCATCCGCTCACATGCCGGCGTCAGCGCCCGGCACCGGCACTGACTCCGGATGCTCGGCAGCTGAGGCGTCACATTCATGAGACTTTTTATTTTTTTCATTTTATGTTTTTATGTGTTTCATCTTTAGTTTGTGGACTTTTGTGCTCAGAAAGGTTTCACCTTCTGAGAGTTATCTTTATGCTTTCGTTTTGTTATTTGTTTGCATTCGTATTCCCTTTTCTATTTTGTTGAGATTTACTGAACCCCTTGTATTCCGTGCAGTTGGCCTTGAGAGTGATGTTGTTGATGTTTTAGTCATAGACACGATCATGTGCTTTATTCCATGGTTGTGTGAGCTTCACAACCGTTACAACGCGCCCTTAAGATAGACTTCACCAAATGTCCATGAGGGATTCAGGGGAGTATTGTTTTAATTGCATTCCCGCACACATGTTGCTTTCATTAATACTATTTTATTGTGCTTACATGTGTACATTGAGGACAATGTACATCTTAAGTGTGGGGGAGGGTTCACTTTATACATGACTTATACTTGTGTTTTCATGAGCATGCTCTTGTTGCTAATGAAGGTTCACCTTAGGGTTAAGAGTTTAATTCTTAGTTTTTGGAGGTTGTGAACATTAGATTTTATCATGCTTTAGTTTTCATCCAATTTTCTTGCATATTTTTGTCCGATTGCTCTTTGTGCACTTTTCTCGCTCATTAGACCTATGAAGACTCTAGTTCATTATGTTTGGGACTTTAGTGTGCTAGTTTTAGTAAAAAAAAAAAATGGAGATTGTTTGTTGTTTGTACATAGGGTGTGGAAAGAGCTACCACCCATGATGTATGTAGCTACTCTCATAAGTCGGATACTTGTTATGCCCTAATGAGAGAAAGAGCTATCTCATGGGATGTGTGAAAGCTACCATCCTTAGTAGAAAGAGCTACCACCTCGAAAGTATGAAGCCACTCGGGAGGCATCTTGGGAAAGGGCTACCTTAGAGGATTGTGTGAAGCTACTACTTTTTCTTTTTGTTCATAAATAAGTCCAGTTTTCATAAAAACTTAGTAGTGGACATAGTGTTGACATGAGTTGAGCTTTTCACACACACACGCATTCGGATTTTATCATATTCGTTTTTATTGGATTGTTTGCTAGGGCATTGATTGTTTTTGTCTAGTGTTTTATTTTCTCCATAAATTTAGAATTTCATTCTTGTACCCTCTTGGTGAACCTAAGGCCAATCACTTCTCTTTTCTTCCCATGAGTTTAATGTTTAATTTTGCTTGAGGGCAAGCAAAGACTTAAGTGTGGGGGAGTTTGATAAGTGCTTGAGTGAACATGTTTTTATGCATGTTTTACATACATTTAGCATCATATTTTATACGGTTTATGTCTCATTTCATGTATTGGGTGTTCTTTTATGCATATAGGTTGTGAAGGCATTGGGATTTCAAAAGGGAGCGAAGATAGGCTATTATGGCATAATATTGGGAGTTCTTGTACAAATCAAGTTGGAAGACACAGGAGGAGTTCGTGTATGAGGAGATGTGTGCCAACTTCCATAGTTTTTGCAAACCAAGTTATTAATGGAAGGGCACAAAGGCAGCCATGTCTCCACATTCCTCCTCTTTGTAAAGATTTCAAGACCTTTCAAGACGCATTGATGAAGGAAAAGCCGTATAGCCTACCATATCATCGTGTGCCCAATCGTGTGGCCATAAGAGGAGAATGTTTATCATTGTGTAGCAGAATCACTGTAGCTGAATTCAGTGGCGAACTACCGTGGCGAATTCATCGTTCACCGCCCAGCGGAAATTCGCAGCGACCGAGTGAAATTCCTGCGACCGCAGCGCGGCGTGGGGGCACGTGACAGACGCGTTGTGAGGCTATAAATACACCTTTTGGCCGATTCTAAAGGGACTTTTTGCGGAGCTTTGAGCATAGACATTGAGAGAGAGACGGCTAGGTCTTCGCCAATTGATAGGGAGTTCTTCACCAACTTTGATAGATTCCTTCGACGTCATAGCATTTTTGGGGAGCCATTGGCAACCTAGCTTCGGAGAGGAATCCTTCAAGACGATAGAACTACAAATCAAGGCCAATCCTGCGAATTCGAGGGGGTTTCTCTATGGGTTTTATTGCTTTTCATTGTATTCATTATTGTTTTGTAACTAGGCCCATGGAGGGCTAAACCCTAGTAGGTATTTGGGCATGTGAACCCGAAGATTTATATTTTTTTGGATTGATTCTCTTAATGTTTCTAGTTAATCCGAGTTGTCTTGAGTTTTTAATCTTGTGATTTAATTGCTTGCTAGTGTTGTTAATCCTTGTGGTTGATTTACATTGCATGATTTAATACTTTAATGTGTGAGGTCTCCATTAGAGTTAGATTTCCAAGATTAAAGAGGGTTGAGAGGGTGAGCCTTGAGATGGAGGAGTGTCCCCTTTTCCTTTCGATTGAGTGTTTCCTATCTCCTTATTCCATATTCTCTTTGCAACCATATTTGGTGTGAGGCGTGAGATTGTTCGATTTCTCACGGGACCTTGTAGGGGGTTAGGATCCTTCACTGGGGAATTAGGGGTTGGATCTACATTTAGGAATCGGTTTCACTCTTAGGTTTCCTTAGAGCATATTGCTGTCATATGGGGTGTGAAGTGTTGAGATTGGTCGATTTCTCCACCTGGACCTTGTAGGGGACTAGTGCCTTTTGCTTGGAGACAAGGATTGGTTATCGTTGGACTAACTCGAGTCATTAGACTTGATTCTAGAGCATTTAGTGAATCTTGAGCTTTAAAGAAGATCTTAGGGGGATCATTGCCCGAATACCTCATTCTTAGTGATTGAGACTCTTCTACTTTATTTCTTGCATACTTGTTTGCTTTGCTTGCAATTAGTTCACTTTATTATATTAACTGATTCCAACTAGATAATTGAGAAGTGGTTATTACTAGTACTTCCGTTCCCTGTGGATTTTACTACCCGACTCACCGGGTAATTATTACTTCGACACCCGTACACTTGCGGTTTACGCACGCATATTCGGACGTGTCAAGTTTTTGGTGTCGTTGCCGGGGAACGGGATATTAGGAACACTAGGACTTGATTACTTTAGTCATTCACATTTTTCTTTTGCTTTTCTATCTCACACTTCTCTCTTCCGTATTTCTCGTTATTTTGTACCCTTGTTTCTTTCTCCTTATTAAGTGAACGGTGATTCCTGGTTTTTCTTTATATTTCAGGACAATGTTGGACGAAGCATTGCTAATGGAGACAATAAAGGGGCAAATGGCATCTAATGAGAAAAAGATAGAACAAGTTGTAGCATACCTAGACTCGAGTTAGCTATATGATGAGGTTTTGGGGTTTAGGACAGCCGAAGTGCATGAGATAGTTCAAGGACATGGAATATCTTATCAAGGGGCTGAATTGTCGAGCCTGTTAGAAGACTTTGACAAGTCTGCATTTATGTCTTTTAAGAATGGAGCTGAAAATAAACTAGCAGAAGTCTCCATATCTATATCAAGGGAAGTTGCAACTGGGTCAATTGGGCTTGAATCCGAGACAAGTGATGAAGATGAGACCATGTGGAAACAGAGAAACAGAGAATTCACACGAGCATGTGGAAATTATCCACGGCCATGTGGAAATTCCGCACGGGTGCATGTACCGTCCACGGCCGTGGAGTCGCCCGATTCCAGCCCTATTTAAAGCCGATTCAGCCCTGATTTTGGTATTCTTTTCTCCATCTTTTGCCCAACTTGCGAGAGGGTTACGGCTAGGGTTTTGAGGGGTATTAGCTAGGTTTCTGCAGAGGTTCTATGTCTCTAACATCGCGCATCGTTTGGAAGAAGGTTATTGGGAGAGCTTTCGTCGGCACCGATCCGGCGAGGTGTATCCTAGGCCGGACAAAGGATCCCTTGTGACAAGTAGAGGACTCTCCACCAGACCATCAACACGACCATCCAGGGGGTTTCTTTATGGATTCATTGCTTTTACATTCGATTTCTTTGATTGTACTAAGCTCCATGGAGAGCTAAACCCCTAGTGGGTACTTGGGTGATTGTGAACCCTAGGATGTATTCGTTTCATTAAACTTCTTTATTATGCTTTCAATAAATTGATGTTTATTGTGAGTTCCAACCTTGAATACTTGATTGTATGAACATTTCCCCTAGAGTGACAGTAGGGTTGAGAGTTCTTGTTGGTAACCTTCTGAGTGAGTTACACGCCATGAGCGTTAGACAAAGCTAGGTTGGAGAGGGTTGATAGGGTGAGTCAAGAGGTACAGAAGCGTCCCCTTTCCCCTCCGATGTGATAGATTCTACCTCCGTTCCTCAAGTTGTTTGCGGTCATAATAGAGTGAATGGTCTAATGGATGAATCTCTGCTGGGGCTTAGTTGCGCGTGCAATGGAGTGAAGCGTTGAGGGGATCTTAGTATCTAGGGCTTAATTGTGGTTAGGACCTTCCGCCTGGACCAAAGGGTTAGGTCTATAATTAGGAAGAGATTTATCACCTGGAATCCCTAGAGCTCATTGCAACTTTATTCGAGTGCGAGGTTGAGAGGTTATTTAATCTCTCCTCCGGGACATGAATAGAGTTAGGCATAGTTGACCTTAGATTTGGGACTATGTATGTAAGGATTTCCACGACTCACCATTGCATTGATTAGGAAGCATAATAGAGAGTTCTTGTACTTGAAGCGATTATCCTAGGTGAAGCATCATCCGAGTACCCCATCTTTAT